>NW_003299086.1:179752-182208 GCF_000151645.1 Tuber melanosporum | reverse complement strand
TCGTTGTGTAATTCGAGGAGTGAGATGTGGAATGTCTTGTGTATTCACATCGAGGGTGGAAGGTCGAGTTTATAAGCTCGGCTGCCTACTCTTTCCAGTATCCTGAATGGTCCGATTTTCTGGTAGTCTAATTTCTTTGATGGTCGCGTAGTATGGATATTGCATGGTATTAGCCATACCATATCGCCTAGTTGTATGTTTGGATCTGGCCTTCAGTGCTTATCGTATTGTTCTTTTTGTCGTTTTTGTGCTTGACTCATTTCGTATTGTAATGTCTCACGTAGTTTTCCCATATCTGTTTTGTCCAGTATTATACTATAAATCGTATGACATGTGGTCTGACTTGGTGGATGTTGTCCGTAATTTGCGAAGAAGGGTGTCGTGCCGATTGTTTCTTGCTTTCCATTGTTGTATGCAAATTCGGCCATTGATCGCAGTTTGTACCAATCATCTTGTTAGTAATTGACGTATGCCCTTAAATATTGTTCGAGTATTGCATTCACCCATTCCGTTTGTCCATCCATTTGCAGGTGGAACGCTGTGCTCATGCTGTTTTGTATCCCCATTTTTCTGGTTACTTTCTTGGATAGTTCCCATGTGAATAGTGTTCCTCAATCGGTAATGATATTGTTTAGGAGGCCATAAAGTCGGGAGACTTCTCTGAAGAATGTTTGTATAAAATCCCTTGTGTCAATATCTTTTCTGACTCGTATGAAATGACTCATTTTGGTCAAATGATCTACCATGACCCGGATGCTATCACAATTTTCCGATGCTAGACAGTCCATGATGAAATCTGTAGTAATTATTGCCCATAGTCGTTCAGGAACTTTGTTCGATTTCAGTAATCTATATGGTGCCTGTTTAGCCGTTTTCATCTTTTGGCATATATCACAGTTTTTGACATCTCATTTAACATCATCGTGTAGTCCTAGCCAATAGAATAACCTTGTGATGAATTCTCTGGTTTTAACCGCTCTTCCGTGTCCTGCCATTGGGATATCGTGGTGTTGTCGTATGATGTCTGTCCTTATCTCTTCTTTTTCTAGAATCCATTGTTTTTTGTCATACCAGATGTTTCCATCCTTCCATTGGCATAAACCTAGAGCAATTCCTTTCATCTTCTTTTTTCCTTCCTTCAATGCTTCTCTTATTACCTGAATTGTTTTGTCTTTTTCATTTGCTTTCTCAATTTCCCTTTCCTCAGTTGATGTGAATTGGATAACCTCCATCGCCTCGAAGTAGGTTTTTGGTAATCTTGTTCGCGTTTTTTGTTTGATTCTTTCATCTTCTTTCATTTGTGGTTTGTCGCTTGCAATCCTTTTGAGAGCATCTGGCTTTCCACTTACTTTGCCTGGTCGGTATTCAATTTTGAAGTTGTATTTGCTAAGGTGTTCCATGCACCTTATTTAACAGTAGTTTAGTTCTTTTGTAGTCATAAACGGGACCAGATTCTTGTGGTCTGTTAGAACTCGGACTGAATGGTCATTGTTCAAAATCTATCTTCTCCATTGCTTTAATTCTTGAACTATCACTAATAGTTCTTTGTTCGCAACATCGTAGTTGCACTCTGTGGGGGTCATTTGCATGGATCGGTAAGACACTGGCCTCCACTTTTCGTCTTCGCATTGTTGCGATAGCATGCCTGAGTACACCTATTTTGAAGCGTCCGTTTCGATCATTGTCCTTCAGTTTGGGTCGAAATGAATCAGTATGGGTGCCGAGGTTAGATGTGTTCGTATTGCATTATATGCTTTCTGTTCCATTTCACCCCATTCCCATTTCTAGTCTTTCTTTGTTAGGTTATAGAGTGGTTTTGCGAGCCTGCTAAATCCCTCCATGAATATTCAATAAAAGTTGCAGAATTCTATAAAGCATTGAACATCTCTTTTGTTGTTTGGTTTGGCCCAATCCCATATTGCTGCCATTTTGACTGGATCGACCTTGACTCCGCTTCAATTAATGATAAATTTAAGGTATTCTGTTTCCTCCTTATGGAATTCGCATTTTGTTGGTTTGATCTTCATTCCTGATTCTGGTATTGCGGCCATGATATTGCTGATATCCATCTAGTATTGTTGCATGTTTTCCAAGTAGATGAGTACATCATCCAGGTATATGATACAACAAATGTCGATATACTTATTGAGTACCTTGTTGATCCATCTCTGGAATGAAGCCAGTGTATTGGTTAGCCCGAAAGGCATAGCCAAGTATTCGAACATTACGTATCTTGAGGCGAATGTAGTTTTCCATTCATCTCCTGCCTTGATGCGTATATTGTAGTATGCATCGTTGATGTTGAGTTTGGTGAAGTATTTTGCAGACCCCAGTGTGTCCAGTGCTTCTCCCATCAAGGGTAGTGGATATCAATCTTTCTTGGTAACCGAATTGAGGGCTCTGTACTCTACACAGAGTCTCATTTTTCCATTTTTCTTTTGGACGAATAGTGTTGG
>NW_003299086.1:176713-177838 GCF_000151645.1 Tuber melanosporum | reverse complement strand
AAATTACTCGCACACCTATGCCAGCCTCAGCAGCACCCAGTCATTCCCTGTGCTTTCTTCCATCTTGGAAGGGCATGATCCATTGCTCCGTGAGTCCTCTTAGTAGAGATTCCACATATGGTATCTTGATCTCATCGTGGTATTCTCCATATCCCTTAACGGCCAAATATCCTTCGCACTGTGCCAAGAATATTCATAGCTTGTCTTCACCTCCTTGATATGTGTCGGGTTTATTTTTTTTGGGTCGTTGAATGTTTCCTTGTCCTGTGTTTCGTGTTGCTGCTAGAAATGCTTGAAATTGAGTCTCAGTCATTTCAAGTATACTAGTGCCTGGTGCGGGAGTAGCCGGGGCTAGTGGCCCCAGTACTACTGATACTGACATTTTCTTGGGTTATGGAATTCATGCGGGGGAGCTATCAACTGGTGATCCTTTCTCTGGGGTTACGGGGCTTGCTGCCCTTGAGGGCTCTGCTGAAGTGCGATCTAGGGCATCGCTAAATCCCCCTAGGTTGAGGTTTTGATCGTCGATATCAATATCTCCTTCCCTATCTGGGTTGAAGGATGCCGTCTTGTATTGTTTGGCATCACACTAGGTAACACTTTGTAATGTGACAATCCCTCCTCGGATGGTTAGTTCTTGGTGATGGGGAACGAGACTTCTCTTCTCTTACTTCTTCTTCCTTCGTCTTACGATAGCATTAGGCCTCTACCTACATTACCGATAGTACAAGAGCTTTGTCTGCTATCGGGGACGCCTATTGTAAGCTTTCTCTAACACTTCTTGGTGAAGAACATTCCTTGGCGTAACAATAACATTGCAATAAAGATAAAGATCGTAAAGATATTTCATATTCGTTAAAGTAATAAGTAGGAAAAGTACTTCGAGCAAAGCGTGAAGAACCTATCCTCCTCGGCCATATCGGCCTCATTATATAGTATTCTTCCCGCCCATAGTCATGTGACCCAAAGTGGTCACATGTGCGAAACTAAATCATAACAAACTAGTCATGTGACCAAAGCAGTCGCATGCTCAAAACCCATAACCTCGTAGCGAGGTCATGTGCAAAAACTCATATACCAATCATAACGCAATAAACAAGTCATAGGACTCAACTGAGTCATATC
>NW_003299086.1:88392-175678 GCF_000151645.1 Tuber melanosporum | reverse complement strand
AGCACAGGGTGGTCCAATCATCCAGGAATGTGGATGGAATCTTCGAACTGCAAGCCGCTTGAGGTAAAAGTCAAGCATTACCACCAGGCAAGCTAATGGAGTTGGACAAATCAAGAGCAAGACCTGCTCTGAACCTGTCTAAGGAAGAATACGCCAGAAGATTGAACGGGAAACTCTGCTTAAGGTGCAGAAAAGCAGGACATCGGAGATGAGAATGCAGAAGCCAACCTGACAGCGGATACCAAGGCTCCAAAGCTGCTAGAAATAATAGCTTCCGAAATCAAAAGAGGAGCAACATTCGCAAAATAATCGCAGAAGATTTACCGGCAGAAAATGATGAGGGTCCCCAGTAACTCGTGGACTGGGAGACCCAAGATGTGGACCAGGAAAACCCATCAAGTTAGCAAACTACTACACAGCACTACATACGCAAAGAGGAGAAGGCGATGGAGATCATGTGATGATCAAGACGAAGATAGACAACCAAGAAGACGAAAGAAAGAATAATATATGCATGCTCAACTGCGGGGCTACCGAAGATTTCATCGACAAGGAAATTTGTGACAAATACGGCCTCCACACCATAGAAGCAAAGAAAGTGAGACAAGTCTACCTATTGGATGGACAGCTAAGCGCAATGGGTCCTATAACCCATACGGTAAGAGTATCTATGGACATTGACAGCAATAGGGAATTGGCAACCTTTCAGATAGTAGATCTCAAGAACCATGAGATAGTTCTCGGTATGCCATGGTTGCGAAAACAGAATCCGACAATCGATTGGAACGAGAACGAGATGTCCTTTACACGTGAACTATGTGTAATACAATGTCTCAACAGTTCTCCTGTAGTCTACTCGACACTGATATGAGAAGCAGAAGAAGAAACTTTACTTGCAAAGTTCGCCGAGATGTGGTAAGATAAGAGAGTCCAGATACAAAAATTAGACCAAGAGGCAAAAGTGCCTACCAAGGGTTCCAAAGCCATAGTAGGACACGACCTGTGTACCAACGAAAGAATCAAGATACCTGCTAACGGATAGGCAATGATAGCAACAGGAATAGTTATCAGACTACCGGAAGGTACCTATAGTCAAATAGCACCCCGTAGTGGTCTAGCAGTCAAACATCAACTCATGACCATGGCCGGGATGATCGACGTCAACTATACAGGTGAAACCAAAGTAGACCTGGCCAACCTAGCTCAAAAGGACTACGAAGTCCAAAATCAGGATAGAATTGCACAGTTGATCCTCGAAAAATCCAACAAGAGAATCTGCATGAAATAGATCAACTGGAAGAAACCACAAAGAGGAGACAAGTGAATTGGGAGCTTGGACCAAACCCAGCCCGATAAAACAAAGAGAGGGGAGATCAAAGAGATCACAGCACAAGCTTTTAGACGGTACTATCGAAGTGGAGATACAACAGGAATTCTCAAATGGACATACAAAGACGAAAAAGCAATCCTAGCGAAAATCAACATCAGCACTGAACTAGCAATCTCTGACAAACAATACCAAAGCAAATCGGGATAGAAAGAATTGATTCCAAATGAATATCATCAATTCCAAAACCTCTTCCAAGAAGAGGAAGCTACTGAGCTACCACCTCGAAGACCAGGAATGAATCACGAAATTCGGCTAGACCAAGACAAGAAAACAGGAAATACAAAAGAGATACCCTAAAAGAGGTTGTACCCACTAGAAGAAGTGGAGCTCGAAGAACTTAGGAAGTACATCGAGCAAAACCTAAAGCGAGAATGGATCAGAGACTCCTTCGCATCAGGAGGATCCCAATACTATTCGTCAAAAAGAAAGATGAAAAAATGAGACTCTGTATAGAGTACAGAGTCCTCAATTCGGTTACCAAGAAAGATCAATACCCACTACTCTTGATTGCAGAGGCACTGGATAGACTACGGTCAGCAAAATATATCACCAAACTTGATATCAAGGACACATACCACCATATATGCATCAAGGCAGGAGACGAATGGAAGACTACATTCGCCTCAAGATTCAGAATGTTCGAATACTTGGTTATGCCTTTGGGGCTAACCAATGCACCGGCTTCATTCCAGAGATGGATCAACAAGGTACTCAATAAGTACCTCAACATATGTTGCATCATATACTTGGACGACGTACTCATCTACTCAGAAAATATGCAACAATACCTGAAGGATATCAGCAATATCATGGCCACAATACAAGGATCAGGAATGAAGATCAAACCAACAAAATGCGAATTCAATAAAGAGGGAATGGAATACTTTGGATTTATCATCAATCGAAGCAGGGTCAATGTCAAGCCAGTCAAAACGGCAGTAATGTGGGATTGGGCCAAACCAAACAACAAAACAGATGTTTAATACTTTATGGGATTCGGCAACTTTTATCGAAGGTTCATAGAGGAATTTAGTAGGCTTGCAAAACCACTCTATAACTTAATAACAAAAGACATGAAATAGGAATGGGGAGAAAAGGAACAGAAAGTATATGATGCAATACGAACACATCTAATCTTGGCACCCATACTTGTTCATTTCGACCCAAACCGAAGGACAATGATCGAAACAGACGCCTCAAAATATATGTGATCTGGCATACTATCGCAACAATGTAAAGACGGAAAATGGAGGCCAGTGTCTTACTAATCCAAGACAATGACCCCTGCAGAGTGTAACTACGATGTTGCAAACTAAGAACTATTAGCGATTGTTCAAGCATTAAAGGAATGGAGGAGATATGTTTTGAGCAACAACCATCCAGTCCGAGTTCTAACTAACCATAAGTATCTAGTCCCGTTTATGACTACGAAAGAACTGAACGATCACCATAAAAGGTAAATGGATCACCTTAGCAAATACAACTTCACAATTGAATACCAAGCAGGTAAAGTGTGTGGAAAGCCCGATGCTCTCATGGGAATTGTAAGCGACAAACCACAAACAAAAGAAGACGAAAGAATCAAACAAAAAACATGAAAACTATTACCAAAAACTTACTTCGAAGCAATAGAGGTTATCCAATTTACATCAACAGAGGAAAGGGAAATTGAGAAAGCAAACAAAAGAGACAAAACAATTCAGGCAATAAGAGAAGCATTGAAAGAAGGAAAAAAGGAGATGAAAGGAATTGCTCTAGGTTTATGCCAATGGAAGGATGGAAATATGTGGTACGACGGAAAACAAGCGATTCCGGAAAAAGAAGAGATAAGGACAGACCTCTTACGGCAACACCATGATATCCAAATGGCAGGACATGGAGCAACAGCTAAAACCACAGAATTCATCACAAGCTCGTTCTATTGGCCAGGACTGTGCAAAGATGTCAAACAATACGTCAAAAGCTGCGACTTATGCCAAAGGAGGGAAAACGGTTAAGCACGCACCATATGGATTACTGAAATCGAACGAAGTTCCCAAACAACCATGGGAAACAATTACTATAGATTTCATCATGGACCAACCGGCATCTGAAATTTGTAATAGCATCCTGGTCATGGTAGATGATCTGACCAAAATGAGTCATTTCATTCCAGTCAGAAAAGATATCGACACAACGGATTTTATACAAACATTCTTCCCAGAAGTCTTCCAACTTCACAGCCTCCCCAAGAATATCATTACCCATCGAGGAATACTATTAACATCAGGACTATGGAAGAAAGTAACTGGAGAAATGGAGATACAAAACAGGATGAGTACAGCATTCCACCCACAAACGGATGGACAAACGGAACAGATAAATGCGATACTCGAATAATATTTAAGGTCCTACATCAATTATCAACAAGATGATTGGTACAAACCGTTATCAATGGCCGAATTAGCATACAATAATGGAAAGCAAGAAATGATCGGCACGACACCCTTCTTCGCGAATTGCGGACAACATCCACAAAGTCAGACCACATATCATACGATTAATGGTATAATACCGGACAAAACAAATATGGGAAAACTACACGAAACATTACAATACGTAATGGGTCAAGCACAACAATGACAAAAAGAACCATATGATAAGCACTGAAGACCGGATCCAAACATATAACTGGGAATTATAGTATTGCTAATACCATGCAATATCCATATGACGTGACCATCAAAGAAATTAGACTACAAGACAATCGGACTATTCAGGATACTGGAAAGAGTGGGCAGCGGGGCTTACAAACTCAACCTTCCACCCTCGATGCGAATACACAACACATTCCACATCTCACTACTCGAATTACATGAAGACAACAAGTTTCCCTCACAAACAATTACTCCTCCTCCTTCAATCGAACTCGACAGAGAACCAGAATACAAGCTCAACGAAATAGTTGATTCTCGCTTCTTCCACGGTCACCTCCAATGCCAAGCCAAGTGGACGGGATATTCGCCCGAACAAGATAAAACTTGGTACTTCGCATACAACTTCGAACACTCACAAGATGCGAGCTCAACCTTCCACTAGCATTACCTAGGCAAGCCCGGCCCAGGTAATGATCACATTCAACCAAGACAAAAGCGAGGGAAAGGCTCCCACACCATTGCAACAACTCAAGGGCTGGGGTAATAGCCCCCGCCAAACCACACTGACCAGCCCCGAATACTCATTCATGGGGCTGACCGACGAAGATCTCAGCGAGAGGGAAAAACAAGCACAGCATAATGCCATGTCATAGATGATATGCTATGATGAGTGTTGCCAAACACATTTTGGCGACAAAGAAGGCTCAGGATGGTTCCCGAGGCAATGTCGAAAGCATGGTCCATGCCCGAACCACATCCTGAAGCATTGGCAACAATGCTTCAGAAATGGGTGCAGGATGCACAGGGCACAGAAAATCTCTGCAGGATTCTATCCGCCGAAGGATGGAAGCAGGAAAGAGTTGGAAGGAGAAGATATCAGGAAGGCATGTGCCGCGAGGACGCAGTTCAGGGAGGGAGGGGCCCAAAACTCCTCCGCAGATATGGAGCCGGATGTCAGGAGTCTACACAGGCAAATCCAGGGACTCAGAGAACAACTTGGTCAGGCCAAGGCCACAATTTCAGCAAACGACAAAACGATTGCGGAGCTAAGACAGCTGAACGATAATCAGTGGCACTGGATCGAAATGTCAAATCTGACCCTAGAATCGGTAAGGGTCAGATGGAGGACAGTAGACGAAAAGTTCCACAAGCTGAGAAGGACCATGCACTCTGCAGGACGAGAAGTATTGAAACTGGGAGAAAAAGCCTGATGGGACTCAGGCTTAGGGGGAGAGGAGCTAATGTCACGAATATGGCTTGGCGAGGAAAAGGCTTTCACATAACACATGGTTATGAGTCACAGGTATGTTATTGTTTTACACATATGATTCATTCGAGTCATATGATTTGTTATGTGTGAGATTTGTGATGCTTTCATACATGGCTCAAATATGCGTCATAGGAGTGCGCCTAGTGATTATGCCTTGCTAGTGTGCCTTGCTGGTAGGCCTGGTGCATATGATTTACGTTTCGCACATGACCTTGTTATGAGGTCCTGGATTTCACACATATGACTCATTCGAGTCATATGACTTGTTTATTGTGGTATGATTGGTTTATGAGTTTTGCACATGACCTCGTTATGAGGTCATGGGTTTTGAGCATGTGATAACCTTGGTCACATGATTAGATTGTTATGATTTGATTTTGCACATGTGATCACTTTGGGTCAAATGATTACGGGTGGGAAAAACACTATATAATGAGGCCAATGTGGCCGAGCAGGATAGGTTCTTCACGCTTTGTTCTAAGTACTTTTCCTACTTCTTGCACTCCGTGTTGGAAGTGAGCACACCAATACTTTACCTTATTTCGCTCGCGATAAATACTTCATCACTGTTACTTGTTTGTGTTTTTCGTTTCACGTGGTCGGTTAGAAGTAGTTGTTCTCGCTTAGAAGATACTTCAGTGTGAGATATCCATAACCTGGTCCCAGTAATCACTGAGTATTGTTTGGGTGAGGATGGCGTCTTCGACAGCCTCCTCTTCCACCGATTCTCCCCCCCTTCAAGGATGTCATCCCCCATTCGGTTCGACTCCAAACCCTTCTCCTTACTTGAGACAACCCCTGCGGCCTTGTCTCTTACGCCTACTACTGAGGCCGACCGTAGCCTCATCCCCACAACTACACGGTCATATGTCGTACCCAAAGGGAACTTTAGTTTCCTACAGTTTCACCACTGCCACTAGTGTCAGAATGCGGTCAACCCACAGTTTGATGATTTGGATCGGCAAATAGTCTCTGACGCGACTGTTGCCACGATGAAAAAAGTGGAGGCTTTGGTGAACGGTTTCCTAATTGGGAGAGGCTGTTCAGCCACGTGTGACTTGAACAAGGATACTACCACAGGACTCTTCGTTCAGTTTAACTCCGACCATGGCTTGGAATACTCCCCAGCCCCAGCACCTTCTCCACCTAAAGACTCTCAAGCCGTTGTGCCTGAATCCTCTGTACTGCCAACCAAGAGTGCAACTACAGTGGAGGCAAGCTCATGGTCTACTACCCCTCCCCTTGCTAGGGCTATCCAGAGCAAGATGCCCAGTTTCCTCCACCAGGCCCCTGTACCTAAGACTGACTCATCAACTCCTTCCTTTTTGGCTGAGATGTCATCTGATGAAAGGGCTCTTTACAAGACCCTGAAGTTCAGATTAGATGACCCAGAAGATGAGGACTACAACCCTCCTACCACTGGAATGTGACGCCGTGTGTGGTCGGCGTCCTCCGCTAAACGATCCGCCGTTCCAGTTCTAGGGCCACAATTTTTGAGGGCCATCAATGTCGATGAAGGCCGGAAAAAACAGATCGTTCCTGCCCAGCCAGGCCTGCCGCTCCATGTACACTACAGACGCCTGGCCATTCCCCCACCTCTGAGTCTCCCTTCGACCATTGAGGCTACGACACATTCTCCATCTCCGCTGGTAACCGAAGATGTCCTGCCTACCTCTGAGGTGTTGGCCCAGGACACTCCCATAGATTTGGAAGAAGGACGCAACTCTAAAGCAACTAGATTTAGCGACAGTATCCATGCCCCCTCCCCGGCAATAGTGTCCTCACCACCGGTTTTTGGTGGAGAGTGGGGATTGCAGGAAGGACATCAGTCGAGCTCCCTAGAGGTTATACACGATGCCCAAATACCGTTAAAGGTTGACCTTCCGGACACCCAGCCTGAGGAAGCCGATACCACTGTAGCTCAGGCGGACTCAATCATGGCAGGAGTTTGCAAAATGTTAGAAGCAGGTAGGACTCCATCTCCTGGCTCCACCCGGGTAGCATAATTGGATCCATGTTGGAAGGGCTGGAGGACATCCACTCTGGCAACACTCAACCCCTTCTCTCCTCGGAATCTGGATCGATTGAGGATGACACAATACATGACATCCGGACCTCGATGAACAATGGTGCCACATTTGGTAATGAAGGACCAGAGGGCAGAGTAAATTACTGGAGCAGAATGCACCTGCTAGAGAGGGCAGTAAAAGCGCTGACAGATATTGTTGGCAAACAAGGGGAGGAGATAGAAGCGCTGCAAGGCAAGTTGTCCCCCCGTCGCTGATCTCCTTCAGTAGGGTCTAGCAATACCCAGATTGCATCATTGGGAACAGCACCACCCCATGCCCCTGTTAAGGGGAAGGAGTATGCTACGGCAGCCCCTACTACTAAAGCCTCCTTCACAGAGGTAGTGAAACGAATGGCACATGTGCCCAAGCTTCCCGCCGCTCAGAAGGAACAAGCACCTTCCGCCCACCCCACATCAGCAGCCTCCACCCACCAGTCTAGCGGTGGGAGCTCCTCCAGTAAAGGGGTAGTGACTCTACATGTGGCTCATGAAGGAGAGGACAAATTGAGACACTGGGAAGAAGAGGAGGAGAAGAAAGCAGAAAAAAGAGAGGGTAGGAAAAGAGGTAGGCGCCTGAGCGGTGCTGCTAGAAGGAGAAGAAAGGCTGCCAGTAGATCTAGTAGCGGAAAGGAAACGGCGACCCCGGCCAAGACTCATGGGAAGAACGCTAACAGATAGGAACCGGCCCCTGTTGCTGAAGCACCTGCTACTCTGCCAGCTCGATCAGGGCCTGCGGCCATGGCCAGTATCAGGGTGAGTACAACCCCGATGTAACAGGAGTACCGACGGGTCCTACAGGGACCTCCCGACCCACTCAACTCAGTACCGGCACCACCACAGTTATCACCAACCCCGGATACCCATGGAAGGCATATCACTATGCAATTCGCCACCCGCGAACAGGTAGCCCTACCTGAAGGTGTGGGCATCGAGGCAATTCTGAATCGGATCAACACGATCTTCTCAAACCAGGGAAAGATTCAAGGCAGTGCCCCATATATTCGCACCGGCCACGTCAGGCCTGAGATTGGTTGTATATTTTTAACCTTGGCAGGACATTTTGTCACAGAATTAGGCAACCAGCTCGACAAGGCTAGGCTTGACCTAGTTAGAGAATTGTTGTTACCGGAATTCGTGTTTCAGAGGAACTTAGAGAAGGTAAAGATCTTTGTTTCTGGTGTCCCACTTGCTGACACAGGACGAGGGTCAATATGGAGAGTTGAGGGATGGACTGGAAGCGCAGCTTTTGATGGCCTCTGCACTGACCTGGAGCAATCCAACACTGGTGTAGTAACGGTATCCAGGCCAGATATTATGGGGTCCATCTATGCCATGAGGCAGGCTAATGCTATGACGTATGGTATCTGTTTTGTGGTCGAAAAAAACGAGGCCATTAGGGAAAGGTTGGCCGAGGGAAATATTTGGTTGAGAGGAGGAGCCCACAATGTTCGGGTGTTTGAAGAACACAGACCCCTGAAGGGTTGTGGTAAGTGCCTGGAGACTGGCTACTTCGAGGCTGCGTGTGGCCGCCCACCCTGCTGTCGATTTTGTTTTGGAGTGCACTTCTCCCGGGAACATATGTGCAGCAAGCTTGAATGCCCGGGAGGTGTGTGCCAAGCCTGTGGACACACTAGGAGACAATGCTGGCTTTGTGATCAGATAGACCATTTTACTGGATACGAGCAGTGCCCAGGAGTCAGGTTGTCACCTCCAGCTCCATCTTCTTCAAGTGCAAAGCGAGAGATGGCCCCGCTGACAAAACCTGCCAAGAAACTGGAACACCAGGGAAGTCAAACGGGGAGGACCCGGAGACGACGCCACAGTCGTGGAAGGTCTCCAACACCATGACTAGTCGAGATCAGCAGTGACGAGGAAGATGAGGGCCCCTGTCAGAAGACGGACAAGGCCAAGGGTAAGGAACCAGAGCGCCCCTCCCCCTCTCCCTCGCCAGCGCGCGGGATTTTGGAAACTACTGCCACCTCCAAACCCCACCCGGAAGACACCTTTTAGACCTCCCGGGACCAGGATAGTGGTGCCCCATATGCCTCCGGCCCTTGTAGCCCGAGTGGATCAGTTGAGGTCCCCTTTTAATGCTTATTACGACAATGGCATTAAACGTGGGGAGGAGTAGTCAGAATCGAGTGCTGGCATTTGATTTGTTTTCTTTTGTTGATTGGCTTTTTATTATTGAACTACCGGTTGACCTGGAAGGACTACATGTACCTATAGATGTTGACGGGTGGGATTTGTTTTCTTTTGTTAAGAAGTCAAGTGTTGAGGTGTTTGTTCAATCCCACATTTATGGGATGTTTGAGATGGTAGGGCATGGGGAGAGCAGTGCCAGTATAGGCTACTGGGAAAAAGAGGTAAAAAGAGTACTTGCTGGGGTTTACTTTCGACCTGGATACACTAAGGACCAATTTGTTGGCTGGTCGGATGAACTTGGGGAACCGGACATAGTGTTTGGTGACTTCAATGCCAGACACCAGGATTGGGACCCCAATACGGACCACAACAATAATGGTGGATGGTGGCTGAAATAGTGGTTCACGGCCCCAACGCGCGATATGAACATGGTCCCCCCGATAGTGCCTACCTTTCGGGACGTGTCCAGAATTGACCTCTGCCTGCACAGAGCCCCATATGTCAGCCATCGATACCTGGATGCCACTGGCTGCAAGCACAGTGCTCAAGCTCTAAAGTTGACAGTCGATCTTCCTGACAACATTATGCGTCGGAGGCTGGCCTGGAAGAAGGCGGTGTGGAAAAAGGTTGGGAAGCAGTTGGATACCCTGCAAGGGGTGGAAGATGGGAGGTTATGGGAAGGAGTAAGACAAGTGGGGGATACACTGCCACGGGCCTCCATTGGCAGAGGCCAGTGAGAGTAGTGGTGGACACCCGAGTTGGAAAGAATGAGGTTGGATATAGCCCAGCTACATCGATACTCTAAACACAAGACGGAGCAGATGGAGGACTACAAATTGGCCTGATGTGTGTACCGAGCATGCCTGCTAAGGGCTAGGTTCGAGCATATCAGGGAAAAAATAACAGAGAGCTAAGACCCAGACATATTTAGATTGGCATGGAAGTTGGAAGCTAAGCGAACCCTTCCCTCCATGGCCTGCTTAGATGGGTCCTATGCTACTACACATTCAGACATTAGTGACCTGATTGCACAGCAGTTGTCTCCTGTCAACCCCACCTCTTGGGAGGATTCCAAGATCGATATGGACAGTGCTCAGGAAATGGAAATTACCCTTGCAAGGTCCCCTACGAATACAGGCACGGGTGAGGATGATATTGGCTATCCCTTCCTACGTTTTTGGAAATGAAGAGATATAGCAACATTGAGGCGCATGGTGGACTACAAGTTACGACACGATATTCCAGACTAGCATAAGGCTGAGGTGGTACTCATACCCAAGCTGGACAAACCCTAGTATGTTGTCATGAAATCGTGGAGGATGATACATCTTTTTCCAACACCGACAAAGGTCGCAGAATGGGTAGTACTATTGAGACTGGCTACCTGCCTGGACCTGGGAGAAACATAATTCGGGTCTCAACGGAAGAGGGGTGTTCATGATGCCATGGCTGTGGTCTTCGAGTTCTTGCAGCATAATGAAGGCTACAAAAGGCTGATCTTGTCAATGGACGTAGAAGGAGGGTTTGATAACATTGATATCGATTTGCTGTCTGACTTTTTGGTGGCTAGTGGGAGCCCCGGATACCTTTACCAATGGATCCGTCAGTGGGCTTCCTGTTGGTCGGTACAGTTTCACTTCAACAGGTGTGTCTCTAAGCCCTACTATGTTAGTAAGGGAGTGCCTCAGGGCTCACCACTGTCCCCGTTTCTTTTCGGTAGGTATGTGGCAGACATATTCAGGCCATGCATACGATACTCCCCCAGTGTACATCAGCTGGTGGTCTCGTACTTCGATGACGGGATTATGGTAGCGGCAGAATCTTGCAAAGCAGCCCAATATCATGCGCAAGAAATATTTGCAGATTCTGACCGCATAGCCAGAGCGAGGGGAATGGGATTTAATGCCCTCAAGACTCAGTGGATTGGGTTTGGAGATAGGGCATGGGGGGAAATGGATTTTTTAGGAGAAATAGTGTTGCCTTCGGAGGACTTACGGGTTCTTGGGTATAGGTTTAATGTGTTTCTTAATTTTTCCTCTCATGTAAAGTATTGGTTGGAAAGGGGGTTGGGTGTTAGGAGAAGGATTTTGGCATTGGGGAGGAGGTTTGGGAGTGTTGGTGGATTAGGGGTGTGGGAGACTTACCGTTTGGTGCAGGCAGCCTACCTTCCAACCATCTACTATGAACTTGAGTTTGTAACCGACTATGCGTCGTATGTGAAACATATTCAGGTCCACATTAACGACTGCCTCCGGTCAGTGTTTCGAACGCCTATGAGATTAGCAAACATACTATTAGCCGAGTTCGGAACGCCGCCCGTTGCTATTCAGGGGAGGTATCTACAACGGAGGTGTTATAGTCGGTTCATCAATTACTGGTACTCTGACCAGCATCCGTGGTTTGGAGAAATACGACTACAGTGGAAGGAGGAGGGCATGGTGGCACATCGACAGAGCTCAGACAAGGAGCTCACCTGTCGCCTGTCAGTCTCGATTGGGAAAGGCAAGGCGGTGATGGCTGCATGCCACCGAGTGTTATACAAAGGCCTGTGTACATCTTCGGATGTGGTTATATACACAGATGAGTCCAAGTGCTCGGAAGGGGCTAGTGTAGTCTGGGTGGTGTTTGAGAAAGGAGTCTTGACCTGTGTTGACGGGTACTCAGTCCCCGCATCCTGGAGCATTGTGGAATGTGAACTGTTTGCCGTTGTGTGTGCCCTTCGGCATGCGCAGGATATGGCCAAGAGACGCCCAGTTTATGTGTTCTTGGACTACGTGCCGGCCCTCATCATGGTTGATAGCATGTTTTCAGATGGTGACTCGGCTGAATTGTGAGAGGTAATGGTACCCCTGTTGAATGCATTCTCACACATTAGTTTCGGTTGGATCCCCGGTCACATGGGCATTGATGGCAACGAGATGGTTGACTTGAAGGCCAAGGCATGTATTGGATGCCCCCTGTGCCCTCTCCTCTGGGAAGGTGTTAGCTTTGGGATTGGCCATGCAGTCCGGGCTCAGGAGCTTCGAAAAAAGGAATGGGGGACTTGCATGCTAGAGAAGGGTACGGATACTATGCCCGAGAACCAAAGGAGCTTCGGCACCTCCGAGGCCTAACCCGGATGGATTCCTATGTTTTGATGAGGATCCGTAGTGGGACAGGCATGGTCGGCCATGATGGATGTGAAGGGAAGGAAGACCGACACCACTGCACTGAGTGCCCCCGCTATGCTAGGGGACGACCTGCGGATGAAGACTTGTATAAAGATTCGGCAGTCCCGAGGTGGAAGTACTGGTGGATGGAACATCGGTGGCTGGGCTTAGGGGTCCCTCGCCATATCAGACTAATAGATGGGAAGCTGGTTGTGGCGGGTAATCTCTTTGATGGCACACTGATAGTGGAAAGGAATGGGGGGACAGTATCAATAGGAGACCCTACGACCTGTACCCAGTGCGAGAAGAGACATGATAGCAGTGCCTGTGTACTGCCTAGCAAGGTGACACTACCGAAGAAGTGGTTCTTTTTGCCAGACCAATGGCGGTGCGATTGTCTCTGTTGTGGTACCGCCATCGCCGCTGCAGCCACGAAGAAACGCACCACTTTCACGGAACACTTTGAGAGACGTCCCCGGTATCTGCGGATTTGTCACAATCGATTCTGGAGCTCCCAGCATTTGCGGTGGGATGAGCTGAACCTGGCAACATGGACATCGCTGGTTTTGAGGTCGGCTAAGGTAAACGGGTTACTAAAGGAATCACACCGCCCCTACTGTGGTGTAGTGTTAGCAGAGGGTTACTGGATCTTGGGTTGCATTATAAGAGGGCGGAGGGATGTTGGGATAGACTGTATGTTTCTTTTATGGAGTATGTGAGTAAGATTTTGTTGGGGCCGGATAGGAGTGAGGGTATGAGACGGTGGCTGGGTAGCGAGGTGGGAAGAGGCATTAATCGGGGGCAGCACTAGTTGCTGCAAGCGCCCGTGAGCCCACTTAGGTAGTGATTTATGGATTTATGTTTGGGGGGAGCGGTTGCGAGGCAGAATGGTCCACAGTAGTGTATTTTAGATAGTTTGTTTTTATGGTGCGAGGGGGAGACTGGTCCTATGCCAGTGTTGGCGGTACTAGTATAAATAAAATTAGATTGAATTCTAAGTACTTTTCCTACTTATTACGTCAACAAATATAAAACACCTTTACAATCTTTATCTTTATTGTAACATTATCGTTATGCCAAGGAAAGTTCTTTACAAAGAAGAGTTAGAGAAAACTTATGATAGGCGTTTCCGATAGAAGACAAACGTCTTGTACTATTGGTAACTTAGGCAGAGGCCTAGTGCTATCGTAAGACGAAGAAGGAAGAAAAAGAAAAAGAGAAGTATCATTCCCCATCGCCAAGACCTAACCATCCAAGGAGGGATCGTTACAGTCTAAGTATATTTTAGGAGAGTGACTAGGGGTTAATCTATTCTGAGAGTTATTGTGCATGCACTGTTCCATTTATCTTTATTCATAACTATATTGAATTATGTCGTCAAGACGGAATTTACTTACAGCTTGTGAAAAATGGAGTACCAGGATATACAATAGGAGATATTCAAACAGAATTGAGAGTGGGAGAAATTGAACTTATTCAATGACCTATATTCTCTTCAGATCTGAAATATATTGAAAGGGTAGAGTATATTATGAAAAATTATCTGCAGGATAATTTTTCAGAAAATAAAACATATAATAGATTAAGAAGTGCAGTTAAGGGAGTTTGTAATAATACTGGAGAGTGAGAGCTTAAAGAGTTGATTGAAAGTATGCCAACAAGATGTCAGGCAGTTATTGATATAAATGAAATGTTTACCAAATATTAGATATCAGGTGTATTATATATGCCTAACAGATATTTGTTCCACTATTATTTGATTTTTAACCCTAGTTGTATGCAGTTAAAAATTGAAAGCAGTTCAGAGAAAAATCTTTTATCTTAATCTTTTTTTCCATCTCTCATATATTATTCTCACAAGCATATCTGAATATCAACTTCTACAAATTATAGATAGTACTGGAAACTGGCAATAATGAATCCACTTAATCTTATAATACTAACTTGTAGGTACACAAGTAAAAAGGTGTATTCCGTTCCCCCATTATTGACTTATTATATATTCAGCTTCTATTGGAATCCATCTATATAACGACTCACCCCAGTCCTTGGTTCATGAGAAATCACTCGACTTTAAAATATCTTTCCTTGAAGCAGAAACGCAGTAATATAAAGTAGGAAGAAAATAAAGAAGAGTTTTTTGTAAGAGTTTAAGCGATAGAAAGTATCTCAATTATTCGTTATATTCATATTATTAAGATACTAGGTAGACAGCTACCCGTTTAAGTATTCCAATCTCATAAATTATCTTTTCAACCATAGAAACGACAAAGACCAGCCATCCCATGACATTCCATTCGAAAAACTTCATTCCTCTGAGCCCACTTCATTCCTTATGATTCATTCCATTCCTGTTGGTCCATTTCATACCACTCCATTTCACCACTTCATTCCGCTTGGAGGTTGTCAGGAAGCCTAACGAGCATTCCTTACAACGTTCCTCTTCGCATATATCTCATTGGCTAAATTTCAATCTATTTTCAAAAGTTTATACTGCATCAGGAACACAAGATATTGAATTCAAATTATAGAGATTGTAGCTACGTGTACTAGCTGCGGTACCTATGGAATGAAATAAAATAGAGAAAGTTGCTTTTTGGGTTCGGTATGAACTTTTTCCCAACCCTACTTTTATGCACCAATTATCGTTGGTTTATCGCGAGCAGCACCATAGATACTTCTAGAACTACAACGAATCCCATCCCATCCAATCCCACCAAAAACGCCTTGCCAAACCAATCTAAATCTGCACAATCTCCTTCCCCTTCATCTCCGGTCTCTCGGTCTCCCACTCATCCCGCAGCACGGCAAAGATAGCGTCCGAGACAAGAACCGTAACTGCAAGGCTCCACACCAACGTGATTGCGTAAAAGAAGTTGGCGTTGCCGGAACCGGCGTAGATCCATAGATGATAGAACGCGGGGCCTAGGAGGGTAGCATAGAGGAGTGTAGAGGTGACAAAAAAGGTGTAGCGCATCACTATTTCATATCAGCCTTGCGATGTAGGGAGGGAGGAGAAAAGACATACGTGGGAATATATGTCTATACAGCGATAGCAAAGAAAGGTATAGCGCAGTATCCCCGATTGAAGGATACGACTTGAAAATTGAGCTTATGCCCAACAAGGTCGTAATCACAAATAGAGGTTGTTTCCTATCATCCAATTTAGCGTCCCTACGACGGAGCATTCAAGAATAAAGAATAACAAACCTCAACCGCAGGCACAATCCCGCCAAATAAACCGCCAAATGCAACTGAAAAACGCATAGAAAGAACTCTCGGAACGAATCAAACATCTCTATGAAAAAGTACCACCAAAGCCCTACATTCGGCGTCAGATCCGGCAGCAGCAGATGCACCCCATACGTCGATGCTAGAAACTCCCAACTCCCGCCCGTGATCCCCCATGACAACGCGCCGAGTCCCGCTGCCGCAACGGTAAACACAGAAGTCAACATAACGGCAAAGCTCCCGAGATAGCGCCCCTTCTTCACCACTGGCAGGGAGTCGTACGCTAGCAGGACCATCGGCGGGAGCAATAGCACGGGGTAAAGTGACAAGTACGAAGCCATTGCGAGAGCTAACACAGCGGCAACACCCTGTCCTTGAACCCCCTTCGCAATAGCCGTCAGAATCACAGTATTTGTGAACACGATCGTCGGGCGAGCAATACAAGTTGCAATAGAGAACGGGTTGAACAAGAATGCTGCGGCGACGGCCCATGGCGGCCAAGTTGAAGATTTCCTGGGCGAGGTGTGGTACGGTGTCGAAACGCTCACTCCCGAGGTTGCGATTTGTATGAGTGAGTGTGCCGAGAGCACGTCCGAAAGTATGTAGACTAGGTAAACGACGATTGGATTCGACGGGAGTGTTGTGAAGAACGCTAGCAGCAATGGGGCCTACAACAGCGCTGTCAGCAAAGCCCCCCGGAGGAGCGGGGGGAGGAAAAGTGAAAACCTGATGAAAGACCCCCCCATCATAAGGTGACAATCCATGGGTATACAAGAACAGACCCTCCTGTAACCGTTTGAAGCTCGTTACAGGCGTAGACAGTTCCACACGATTGGTCAGTAGGTCAGGTAGCGAGGGGAACGCCGTGAACAGAACCAGTCTGAGTACCACCGCGGCAAAAATGACGGTGAAACTCCGCCGGTCCATTGTGTCCTGGCCGAGGAGAAAGGTAGAGGGAAAGAGAGAGTCGTAGGATTGTTGAGAAGTAGTCAAGAAAAGAACAAAAGGAGGGCGTTGGAAGCGGTGGCTGAGGCTTTCATGTTTAGCCCACCAAAAGCTTAGTGTCACAGTTCAGGGGTTCACCCTGCTACGAGTAGCGCCTGGTGGCCAGACATCACTACAAGTATCACAGATATTAACCATCAAACCTCCCGAGTTACGATATCGTATACTATAATACTGTACAAGACCTCGGCACAACCGAGTCGGAACCCTCACCAGTCTCGCATTTCGCACAAACCTTAGACAAATCCCCTCCCCAAACAATGTCCTGGCTCCATCTAGCAGTCGGCAGTGGCATAGCAGCAGCATTCAATGGGCTCTTCGCAAAACTCACAACTACAGTCCTAACAACCAGCCTCTCCTCCTCAATCGCCCGCCTATTCTCCCTACCGGACGACTCCAAAGCTGTCGAATTTGTTGTTCGAGGGGTATGTACCATCTGCCCATGCATGTTTGCGGGTGAAATTGACACGAACTTGAGGTAGATATTTTTTGGGCTGAATTTATTGTTCAACGCAATCGTATGTTGTACTATTGTAGCTATAGGCTACCCGGCATGAGTGTAGAGAAATAGTCATTGATGTTCCGAGCACCACAGATGTGGGGACTCTTCACCGCAGCACTAGCAAAAGGACCCACAGCAACGAAAGTTAGTATAGTCAATACTTCTGCGAACTTTATGGTTTGTTCCCCTTCCCTTCCCCGCCACCTTCCAAAGTTAACCTCCCTCCTTTGAATATAGACAACAGCACTTCTCGGCTGGGCAGTATTCACTGAATCCCTTCCGCCAACATGGTGGTTAGGCGCTGGCCTGCTCGTTGTCGGAAACGTGATAATCGGCCGGCGAGATGAGGAAGACAAGAAGGACGGTGCATATCGAGCCGTTGCCACCGACGAGGGAGAACTAAGGGCAAGGGGAGGGAGTGCGGAAAGTGAGTCTGATGACGGTAACGATGCGGAGGAGGGAGGGAGGCAGAACTGATTTTTTCGACTAGAGAAGGGAATGTGAAATGGGTACATAGATCTCGGTCTGTACGGTATGGTGTCGATGGGATAAGCTAGATGCTCTAAATTTGAATGACAGGAATTTGGGGAGCTGGAGTATTATATCGCGGTGTTTTGGAGACTTCATGATAACCGCCAGAAGTTTTTGGGGTATAATACTGTGTCATCGTTTTCTTTTTCTTTGTTTCTTTTCATGTCTAATAGTACAAATGAAGTGGGGTAATCATTACTAGTCATGCCAGGTACAGTGCATTAATGTCACTCTAAGTGAACCACCCATATGCAGTGCAATACTCGAGTGAAAAAATAATGAAAAAACTATAAAAAGTTAAGCAGCGAAATGAAGCACAAAAGGAGATGAATATTCCACAAGAAGACAATCAAACCCCCCACTACCAACTAATATCGACATCGAACCTCCTCAGATCCTTTCCAGCATCAACAACATCCTTCTTCGCTTTCATTCTCATATAAAAGATCGGGCAATCCCGAGAACTGCAAATGACCTCGCAATGGATGCTCCCCTGACACCTCTGACACTGCGTCCAGAGTCTGCTAAACTTGACCTCCAGCTCGGAAACTCTGGTCACGGTCTTCTGATACAGCTCGCCGAATCGAGGTTTGCAATCCGAGCAAACAGCTCCGCCAGCCTCTTCCTTCTTCGTGAGTGGGATCTTGCACCCCATGCACGTCTCGGTCTTTTTGGCAAACTTCATGAGCCCTCCAACTGTGGGTGCTGAAACCGAGATGGTGCGCGTATGATCACCAGTTACTATATATGTATGTTAGCATGGATTCACTGAAATTCGGCTGTATAAGTCATCTGAAGGGGGTACGCACACAACTGCTGAGCCTTCCTATCACCAATGATGGGCTCGAAGATTCTGCTCAGGGGCTTTGAAAGTTGATTCTCGAGATAGTATTTGGTATCGATGGGAACAGAGTTCTCGAGCACGAAAATTGGATCTTCGGATTTCTCGTAATTCTTTGCGCCACCTGCGCCCTTCACAATGACATAGGCGACACGATCCCCAAGTGTTGGCGCAGAACCTGTTACACACAATTAGCCCCGTTACAAACAACCCCTAAGGCTCGGGGGACCATATACCAGCATCACGTTTCCTCATTCTCTCTGCAAGCTCCACATGTGCTTGTTTTGCGGTATAATCATTTTTTGAAAGAGCCTTTGTAATCACCAACTGACTCATATCAATGCGGTTTTGGAGAAGATCCGAAATCAAATCCTTGACGTATCTACGAATTTCCAATTAGCACACCAAGCCTAGTCACATCAACCAAGGGCAGGAATGCACACGTCTGGGCCCCCTCAACGTCTTGATCGATCAATAGCTTTCTCAAGACCGTCTCAATACAAACTTGAACAAGTCTGCAATTGTCTCGCCTAACCGTTTCGATTCCCTTACTATCCATCTTGTCGTGCTTCTCCGTGTTCGTCCAGTAAAGGCCAGCGTACCGCTTTTTGTTGATGAGTAAATACGGGAAGTACACCTTTTCAAACTCCAGCTTAATAGGAGTAACAAACTTCTGCGAGACAAATTCTGCCGCCTCTTTCCCCAACTCCATGGCAGCAGGAAGATCTTTAGGCCCAAACTTCACCATTACGGAATCCGTGTCTCCATATATGACCTTGGCATCGTGGGTATACCCATTTGCAATGGTGTATCTCTTTTCAACCTCCTCCTTTGTTCGCATAATCATTTGACGACCATAGCCTGTGACACTTGAAGCAATTGGTAAACATGGCAGCTTCCCCACAGTCGCACCGGTGATACCATAAACAGAGTTGGCGGAGATTTTTAAGGCCAATTGTCTACCGTTCAGAACGGCCTTCTCGAAAGGATCAGTCGCTTTCTTGAGATCTGCCTTTGCCTTCTTTCTTGCTCCAAGCAAGGCCTCCAAAATCAAAGGCACCATCCCCTTGCGTCTATGAGCCTTAACGAAACGATCGCCATTTGGAGTTATTTCGTAATCAATGTCCTTTTGAAGGCCGAGCCGGTCGCAAGTTTCTTTCTTAACAAGAGTCGTATAGCAAAGGTTATGCGCTTGCATGATACTGGGATACAAGCTTGCGAAATCAAGAGTTGCGATTGGCACATCATAATATCCCCTCTCTGGCTCAATAACTGTTGCCCCTTCGTACTGATCATCACCACCCTGTGGTGGGAGGTTGGGCACCACCAATTTTTGTTCCTTAGCTTTTCTGTATAGCTGTGAAATGAATTTAATCTGCTGTCCACGAGACAGCAAATAGTTGAACGGGACGCCGGTGACACGAGCCATCTCCGTATAGTTGACCAAACACATGAGCTTATCCATCAATCTCTGGGGAAGATAAGCATCCTTGAGACAATACACAGCCAGACGACGTCTCGAGTCTGCGGTACCGTTTTGCAGTTCAGTGATCATACTGTGATGTACGTCTTCCTTCTGCTCGCCTAGGAAGTGGGCACTAACAGAATTCAAAGTATATGAACGAAGCTGGAAATCACGTTGGACCAATTGCAACAAGTCAAGCTGGAGACGACCATTAGTATTCGTTGCTTTCGTATCGCGATTCCCCATTTGTTTGCTGGAAAAATTGGAATCCTTTGCTTCCGATTTCACGTTCCTAAGTCGTGTCCAATAGGGGAATTCAACAAGCTTCAGATACTTCGCGCGGTCAAGCAGATAGGGAAAATCAAAATTGGCAATATTGTAACCAATGATGACATCCGGATCCGCCTCATGTAAGAACTGACTCCAACTGATCAACATTTTCCCCTCGTTATTGAATGAAAAGACCTGTGTATTTACGATAGACGCACAAGTCCCTAAAGTGAAGACATTTCTGATAAATGGCTTGCTCTCGCCGTATTTAGTAATCATATTAGCAATTTGAATGACAGGATCTTGATGTGGCTCCGGAAAAATCCCCTTTCTTCCAGCGCACTCGATATCAAAGGACAAAATCCGTAATGGTGCCATCTTCTGGTATTCCCCCTCTGAGGGATGGGAAATCAAATTCTTGAAGTGGACCTTCGCCTCAATCTGGCAGTTCGACAGTTTCTCCCTTGTATCAACCAAGCGATATTCCCCAGCAGGAACCTCCACCCAACTCATTCCAGGTATCATTGTGTCAACCATGAACCTCATTACATACTGAATCGCATCGTATGTCATTATGCCACCATCCCCGGCAGGCCACATCTTTTGATAATTCGCATCTCCATGCTCAATCAAACTCCGTAGACGAGGAATTATCTTTGGGTCCGTAACGTCAATCTTAATGTACGGCGACTGCTGGTTTCCATTGAATCCGTACAGATTCTCGCGCAAGAGAAGATGAACACAAGCGATGGCAGGATCTAAGCCATTCTGGAGCTTAGCCTCAAGAAATCCTCTGAAACCTGGGATATGCTGCTGAGTAAATCCGATTGGAGCTGCGACGTAAAGGTAGTGGTGGAAATCTGTGACATGAAGGAGAACTGAATGGCCAGCCTATGATCATAACCCGCTGTTAGTATTTAATTCCCACCTCCCAATGCTTCCCAAACAATAACTAAATTGGGTCCAGTTTACCTCCGTCACACCGAACAGCTGAATTGTGGTTTTCCTATCGAATGTTCCCTCATCGCACTCAATCTGCTGAAAAATCAAACTTTCCTCTTGAGGATTCCAACTTTTCGGTAGGTGAGGTCGGCACCAATCCTGGTCTTGCTCTTGGCCTCCTACAGACAAATTAGACCATGCTAATCCACAGCAAACAAACTAATTGTCAAACATACCTGTTTTAAGTTCGTTGACTTCTTGGGTAAGCCTCCCCAAATCCTCTTCGAAGCTGCTCTTCGTGTGCTTTAACGACTGGGCACGGCGCTGCTCTAGAGTATCACTCTTAGCTTTCTTGTGAGGAACACGGTCTTCGTCTGACTCCGTTGGCTCCTCTTTCTGGCGTTTTCCGTTTTTGTCGAAAGCAATTATTCTTCTCTTCTTGCCGGCGGATGGCATCTTGATTGTGTGGAGACAAGTTGGGTGGCAACAAGATTGCTGTCGGTCGAGAATATTTTAGGCAATGGTCAGCGCCGTATCGGAAAAGAGGAAAAGGAAAAGGAAAAGAGAAAGAGAAAGGAAGGACCTGGTTAGAGTGTCAAGGAGTGCTGAGTGTGAGAGAGGTGGGTTTTTCTTTCGGCCGCCGAGGTGTCGCGTTTCCACATCTACAGTGCTCGTACTGGGTCTGGGCTTGGGAAACACGAGTTTAAGATACGCGTTGCATTGAACAAATTTAATTTACCCAAATTAGGGTAGCACACTCACAATTATGCCTTGGCATCAGATCGCAGATACCGGCACAGCCATGTCCGTAAAGTCTTCATACTCCGGCTCAGCAACGGTGTTGTCCTCCATCCCCACAACAACCGCCTCTACCATGACCCCCCCACATACCCGAAGAGCTAGAGAAGACCAAAGTAAGGAAATTTATGCCCTGTATAAACATACTGATATGGGGTATAATAAAATTTCAAAGGTTATGGGTATCTCTAAGGCAACTGTTCAATCAGTATTCAAAAGAGCTGAATCAAGAGATGGAAATACCCATGATGCCCCCAGATCTGGAAGACCAACAACAATTACCCCTCAAAAAAGAAAGATAGTGGAGTCCATTATCGATGCCGAGCCTCATTTAGGATTACGCGACATTACCAAAAAAGCGAATATTGGTCTGGAAAAGACATCTGTAGATAAGATTATATCAGAAGCTGGTATTAAGCTTCTGATACCTAGAAAAAACCCTTTTTGGAGGAAAGGACAGAAGGAGAAGAGAAAGGAGTTTGCTAGGAGAAGGAGGAATTGGAGGGGTGCATGGAATTGGGTTGTTTTTGTGGATGAAGCTACCATTATCTATGATCCAAATCCTACTGGCAGGAAGGTCAGAGTTAGACCTAGTGAAGAGCTGGAAGAAAAAAACTTGAAGCCTAGCTTTAAGACTGAGAGGACTAGTATTGGAGTATATGCTGCAATTATGAAGGGTGGCAGGACTGAGTTAATTCTTATGAGGAAGAGGGGGGAGGAAGAAAGGACCAGCAAAAGAGACAGACTTGGCTCAATTCCCACCAATATGCAACTGAAATCCACCAGCCATACCTCATCCCTTTTATAGAAGGTCTGGATAGACCTTCTGACAACATCTACCTAGCAGCAGACAATGCCTCCTGGCATGGTGGTGAGGAAAACAGAAAATTGCAGTCTGTCACGAATGTGGCTTAGCGAGGAAAAGGTTTTCACGTGACACATGCTTATGAGTCACAGGTATGTTATTGTTTCACACATATGACTCATTCGAGTCATATGATTTATTATGTGTGGGATTTGTGATGCTTTCGCACATGACTCGATAATGAGTCATGAGACGTGTACCTGGCGAGTATACCTTGTGAGTATGCCTTGCGGGTACGCCTTGCACATATGATTTATGTTTTGCACATGATCTCATTATAAGGTCATGGGTTTCACGCATGTGACTCAGCTGAGTCATATGACTTGTTTATTGCATTATGATTGGTTTGTGAGTTTTTGCACATGACCATACTACGAGGTCATCAGTTTTGAGCATGTGACCACTTTGGTCACATGATTAGTTTGTTATAATTTGGTTTCGCACATGTGACCACTTTGGGTCACATGACTATGGGCGGGAAGAATACTATATAAGGAGGCTGATGTGACTGAGGAGGATAGGTTCTTCATGCTTTGTTCTAAGTACTTTTCCTATTTATTACTTTGACGAATATAAAACACCTTTACAATCTTTATCTTTATTGCAACGTTATCATTATGCCAAGGAGAGCTCTTCACAAAGAAGAGTTAGAGAAAACTTACGATAGGCGTTTCAGATAGAAGACGAAGGTCTTGTACTATCAGTAACGTAGGCAGAGGCCTAGCGCTATCATAAGACGAAGAAAGAAGGAGCAGAAGAAGAGAAGTATCATTCCCCGTCGCCAAGAACTAACTATCCAAGGAGGGATCGTTACACAGTCAGACTGTGGTTATCAAAAATTGCCTTAGCCACCCAACTCACCAGGTTTCAATCCTATTGAGAACACTTGGGTTCTGCTCAAAAGAGCCCTCAGAAATCAATTCTCCAGGTTGGATAGGAAGCCTTACAGTGCTGCTTAATTATTTCAGGCAGCAAAGGAGGAATGGGATTTAATTTCCCAAGAGAAGTTGGATGGGTAGATAGATAGGATGCCTGAGAGAATACAGGCTGTACTAGATGCAGATGGTGGTCATTCAAAGTGGTAATAATATTTTCTTAAGGCTTATTAGTTCTATTCATATACTTTTCTTAATTGAGTTGTTTGGATTTTTTTTCAATTTTCCATGGAGAGGTGTTGTGGTTGTGTGGTTACACCGCCGGGGTATGAAGACCTTACGAACATGACTGTACTCGTACATACTTGGATGCTCGTTCCATATAAAATTATTACCAGTAGTCTACTTGGGTAAGAAGGGAAATGACACAAGTGCTATAAGTTTTTCTATGAGTGCTTGAGTATGATACAACACTGTCTTGCTTCCTGCGGTTCGAGCTCTTTAATAGGCTATTGGCACACACGTCACCACCGGTCCTTGATATCCTAGGGGCCTCGAGAACAGAAGTCAAGGTCACCCTAACAAGAAGGATAATTCGAGCTGTATCGATTAGTCACAGCAACCCGATGTACAGCAGGAGTTTAGGTAAAATTATCTATTTCGCAATTTATCTGTGAGAGGGGTTGCTGGAAAGGGAAGAAGCCAAGGGAAGTGAAAGAGAAAGATCTGTGTCCAGTGCTCACTCTCAGTCTCGATGGATCGTCCTCCTTTTCCACCGGTGGGTCCAACAGCCCCCTCTAGTCTAATTGTTTCACTTTCTACTATGAATGTCAACGAATTCCTGACAAATAATCAACACAATATGTTTTGCCAATGTCTAGGCTGACTACCACGGGTCTATTCACGCATCTAATAGCACGCTTGGTGCATATGTTAAAGGTACTGGGTAAGTGCAATGAAAGGCTAGAACAAGAGGTGGCGGTGGGAATCCAGTGTCTGTGAGGAGGTTGGTCCAGAGTGGTAATAAGGTAGCGGAAATAGTAGCTGGAGTACGGTAGTGAGAAGTAAAGGGCAAGAAGTGACCTCAGCAGGGACGAAAACAGAAGGGGGGAAGAGGAGGAATAATAGTCACAGCTGGACCAAATGGATTGATTGTTTTGTTCAAAGGTGAAAAGATGATCATTTCCCTTGAAACCTTCTCTGCCGTGACCACCGGCACAGCAGAGTGACTAAGCAATAACCCCCCCCTTCTGTGCGGCCCATTATCCGACTGCAAATTCCGCAGATTATATCGCATCCAGTCACTCGTATCTTGCTTCATGCTCTGATGTGAACTCCACCCGCGGACTGCCGTAATCAGCTATAGCACTGGGACCAGGGAACGAGAGGGGGGGTCGCTCCAGATCCGATTACCATTAGAGAGCCTGGTACCGTTATTCGTGCAAGCGAGCGCCAGCACCCGCGTAATTGGAAAACTTGCCTGAGGATTCCTAGTACGACCTTGATACGAGGGGGAAAACAATGCTTAGACGGTGCTTGCTTAAAGGAACAATTTCTATAAAAGATCACGGAGATATTTGTATGGAAGGAACATCATAATACTGAGTATGATATTTAGATATGACCTTGGGGGGGGCTAGGGATGTCTAACCGTGCTATTAAAATCACCTAAGCTTTCTCTTTTCTTATTCGCCACATTACCTCCCTTAAGTCAGCCTTTTACTTACAGAGGTACAGCTCCTAAGTTTTGTATGTTGCACCAGTTGCTCACACAATGCCCACTGCGAGTGTAACATACAAAACTTAGGCGCTGTACCTCGGTATAGATACTTAAACGCCCTTGCCTAGTATTGGTATGAATGGTACTAAGGTAGATCATGAATTCATGGTACAGAGCAGGGGTGGTCATTCCTCCTTTGTAAAGTCAATTTTGGAACACCGAGAAAAGTTTGTGTTTCAACCAAAGGTCATGTGTGACACACACTGAACGCTGATTTGAGGAGCGGAGACCAGGTGTTGGTATCCTCTCTTAGAATAAAACGAGTGAAGTACTGGTGGAATAAGTAGAACGATCATACTCATGATACTTAGATCTTTAGAGAGAATAATGATGGTAAAAGTTGTCTTAACTATCCAAATAGTGCTGCTGAATACGAGGTATGTGTGTGTAGCTGAAAAGTAATGAGTGATATCTCATGAATACGTGTATGCTATTCGATGATAAATAGAACCCATAAGAACTCTTATGATAGTTCGCCACTTCTTACCAGTCTACTCTTGTTCTAATCTCTTCACAATGCCACCACCCTCCTCGAATAGTGATGAACATATTCCCCCTGTTTCGGGAAGTTCAAGCCATTTATGAACTTGGCTTTTCAATGCCAAAACCTCCGATGACGATGATTCTTATTTTTCATTTCCTAATCGCCCCTCTACCACCTCTACTACTTCCACCAAGTCTGGCTCAGAGTTTGACACTATTCTTGATGTAGATTCTGAACTGGAATGTGATCGCCCTAGCACACCATGCTCTATCTCAACCCCTGCTCTTTAGACTCAAGCTCAAGAGGATGCAGAAGTAGAAGTAGAACTCTTTATTTATAACTAATAGTATTCTAACTGTTGAATTAGTATCTATAATGTCAATACCAATCCACATCTCCTAATATATTACATCTGGAAACTCCGGTTTCTGACTTTAGTCTTATCCCTGCGATCGCCAATACTGATAGTCTACCACTACGTACCGAGGTTGATATCGCCCTCTGTCACAAGATACGAGGACTCAAGCATTTTACCCAGTAGTCTTATCAACATAACCCTATGGTGACTGGGGTGGCTCTCTCAACTGTGTACCGGATTGCACACCCTCCACTTACACCAATCTGGAACAATATTCGGGGCCGGCATTCCATTCTCCATTCTCCCCAGTGTGAAAAACTAATTACATTGGCGATAGCCACTGCAGAGAATTGCTATAAGCCATATAAGGAAATTGCAAAGATGGCTGGCTTGAGTGTATGTGGCCATATCCTTCGTCGCACAATGGCTTCTTCTGGTTACCACTGCCGCATTGCCCGTAAGAAGCCCTTTCTCTCTACCAAAACCCTGCAGGTAAGTCTTCTTTCTTCTCTAGTTGTGTCGCGAGTGGTATTCACAGTCGGTTAGATACTTTAAGAACTTGAATAATCAGACCATGTGCTAGGACATTGGACTTCCCTCTCTCAGCAAGATCTGGTGTTTTTTTTATTCTTATTTTGTCTTGTGGGGTAGACTTTTAGTGTGTTTTTTACTGCTCTTCTAGAGGAGGAAATTTCAGACTACCTCACACATAGTCCAGTTATTTGAGTTCTTACGCTACTAATCTCGATACCTTATTATATCCTATAGACTATTTGTATATTAACTAATATAATTTATCTACTAGTTAGGCACGCTCCTCTTGGGTTAATACCTATAAGGTTTGGGCTACCCAAGACTGGTCTAAGATTATCTGGACCGATGAATGCGCTTTCAATGTTGGTGGCGCTCTGGGCAGAGTCTGGGTTACCAGAAGAGTGGACAAGGAGTTTGAGGAATCCTGCCTTCTTCCTAAATTTAAAAAGTTGGAATCGATCCTAGTCTGGGGCTGCTTTGTTGGCCATCGTAAAGAACCCTTAATTGTATGGGATAAAGCTGCCTGGGGTAAAACTATCAACACTAAAGGATATCAATCCCACATCTTGCCACACCTAGATGAATTTTGACATCAGGAGTCGGTCCATACTCATGATTATGTCTACATTCAGCATGATAATACCTCCTCTCATCGCACTCCATCTACAGTTGTCCAACTACAAGAGCGTGGTCTTTACAATTATCTTCTTCCTTGGCCTGCTACCTCCCCTGACCTTAACCTTATTGAGTGTGTTTGGAGGTTAATGAAGATGCGAATCAACAAACTTCACCCCCACCCTCAGACTAACAAAGACATGATAGCTGCAATTTATGCTTAGTGGAACGCAATTACAGAGTATGAGCTTGGCCAAATACTGGATACTATGATTGACTGTGTTGATGCTGTTTCTAGTGCCAATGGTGGTCATACCAAATACTAGTTTTTTTTTTTTTGCTTTATTTTCTCTCTTTCTCCTCTCTACCTTTTGTGATCCCCTTCTCACCCCATATCCTATACCCCACTCCTGCACCCAGTACCCCACACCCACACCCTGCCCCAATACCTCATACCCAACACCTTGTACTCCCATCCCACTTTCCCTTAATAGTCACACCTAGCTATCCTAGATGATTAAAATCCAATTAATCTGTCCGAAATCATATATGATTTAGGCTAACAGGTTTTAACTCTTACTGCCAAACCTGACTCCAATTCCTAGCATTTCATATAGGATCGCCAGGCATCCATATTTTCCAGGGCTAGGATAGCCTGATTTGACTTTAGTTAGCTTTGTATTCTTTGCCCTTCATTCTTCTCTCCCCTTCCAATCCTATTTTTCTTTATATTCTCATCTATGTTTCTATTTACTACTCTTTTTCTGTGCTCTCCAGCACTAAAGATCAACTTTCTCCATCCCCAGGTGGGGCATTTCTTATGCTCTTTGCTCTTTCTTATTGTTTTCTCTTCAAGTTGAATGAGTTCTTGGAATGAAATACTCTGAAAAAAAGAAAAAGCAGTAATGTTTGGTTATGATTATCATATATTTTGTTCTTTAGTTCTCACTTTATTCAATTGAGTTGCACTTATTTGGCCAAAATTATGGCACACACCTGATAAGCGCTGTACCACTGCTATCTCACATCTGATCCCTGCTCTGTACCATGAATTCATGAGGTACCCTTGTACTCGAGTACGGAGCAGGGGTGGTGCCCGGTGTTTTAAGGCGGCACTTTGGTATACTGCAACAAAAGAAACATTTCAACAGAAAAATATGTGTTATGGTGCAGAACCTCTTAAACTAAACCCTTTACCTAGATTTTCTCTCATCTCAAGTTGATGGTGTTTTTGGCTACAACATACCTAGAAAAGAAATAACATATTAGATAGTAGATCAATATATTCTCTAGATATGGGTAACAAATTTTCAATGGATTGTACAAACCCCTTAACAGAGTTTTATATTGATCAATGGTTCCTAGAGTGTATAAAATGCAATCAGGATTTAAGGAGTTACTTACCACACTACAACCAGCCTTTAGGAGTGTTTAGTTTTATGAGCTTATGAATTTATCAATATTCATTATCATAGTTTTGCTTGATTGATCTTCCTGGTCCAAAGAGAAATCATTATTCTAATGATGTTTTATTTGAAGCGTACTACATCTACTGAGACATTACTAGTGCGGTGTACCATGAATTCATGATATACCCTAGTAGGAAGCCGGCAGTGGGACTAAACAGAGCCTGTAACTTGTGGCCAGGGTAATACAATTGGGGAGAGCCACGCACAGATTTCGAAAACTGTTGCGTGATAATATGAGAACAAAGGATGCTGTAGCCCTGAGAGTTCCACCCTAGGTTTGGAACTGAGTTTATTTTACTCTATCCGGTGTATTTAACCCACCCTCTATTAAGCTCACCTAAAATGAAGAAGAAGAAAACCTAAAATACATCCCAGCACAAAACTGAACTAAGACTTAACCAAAAGACTCTGACCGGTCATATGATCGCTCTGGTCCAAACCCATCGCAGCCAGGATAGTGGGAGCAACATCGCCCAAAACCCCATCCTTCTTTTTCAAACTCCATCCCTTGGGTGCGTTCGCCATGATAAATGGTACGGGATTGGTAGTGTGGCTGGTCTTTGGGGTGCCCTCTTCATTCAACATCTCCTCGGCATTGCCATGGTCAGCTGTGATAAAGAGGATATATCCATGTTTCTTGCATGCCTCATAGACAACACCAATTGCGGCATCAGTGTGGCCAACGGCTTGAACTGCGGCGTTGTAGACACCAGTGTGCCCAACCATGTCTGGAGGCGCAAAATTGTTCATCAGGAATTCGAAATTTCCTTCGGCAATACGTTCACTGAGCTTCTCAGCAACCGCGGCACACGACATCCCTGGGTCTTGGTCATAGGTAGCGACTTTCGGGGAAGGAACCATATCCCTGGTTTCGTTCTCAAACCGCAGCTCTACTCCCCCATTGAAGAAGAAAGTTACCTGTTCCACCCGTATGATTAGCTGAGGTATGTGGGGTGGTGCACATAAGAAAACTAACATGAGCATATTTCTCAGTCTCGGCAACATGGCACTGTTTGATCCCTTTCTTGGCCAGCCACTCAGCCAAGACATCATCCATACGCTGCGGTGGGAATGCGATATTGAAGGGATAGTCGGTCTTGTACTGGGTCATTGTAGTGATATTGATGTTCCTGGGATAAGGGAAGCCGGGAAGAGGAGAATTATCAACACCGAGAAGCTGGGTGATCTCACGCACACGATCTGAACGGTAGTTGAAGAAGAAAAGGGTATCGTTGTCTTAATCTGAAATTAGCAAGAGCCCCGCTACTTGAAATACAGTAGACCAAGGATGCTAATAGGTGGAGTACCTTTAATTCTCGCTTCTTCTCCCGAGACGATTATCGGCTTCAAGAACTCATCCGTCTCGCCTTGCTCATATTTGGCCTTGATAGTTGCGACGGGGTCCTCCGAGGTTTCGCCCTTACCTTGGACAAGTCCCTCCAAAGCAACTTTAACACGCTCCCATCTGGAGTCGAAGAAATTAGTCTGGGCACCGATATTGCAAGCTATTATACTACTATACCTCTTGTCCCTATCCATAGCGTAGTATCTTCCCACGACAGTCCCAACCTTGACAGTATCTTCCATACCAAGCTCTTTGATCCTGCCAAGCAGTTCCTGCAGATACCTAGCACTACTCTTAGGGTCTGTGTCACGCCCATCACCGAACATGTGAATATAAACATGTGGGACTCCAAACTCCTTTGCAGTAGAGAGTAAGGAGTAAAGGTGATTCTGGTGGGAGTGTACTCCACCGTCCGAAATCAAGCCCAACAGGTGAAGACGGCCGTTTCCCTCCCTCGCACGCATCATTGAAATCTTGATGTTTTCAGTTTTGGGGAAGTCACCCTTCTTCATGGTTTGGTCGATTCTGACAACCTAGAGATTCTCATCAGTTCTTTCCCCTTTTCGTTTAACTAGACGTTTTAAAGTGCTTGTTTTTGCCTACATCTTGCCAAACAACACGCCCAGCACCAATATTTAAATGCCCGACCTCACTGTTACCCATCAATCCCTCGGGCAACCCTACAGCAAGAGATGAGGCTTCGAGAGTAGTGTATCCGTCCGTATTTTTGCGGAAGGAGTCCATTACCGGGGTCTCTGCATTACCAATAGCATCTCCGGGTAGGTTTTCGGAAGGAGAAATTCCCCAACCATCGATGACAACTAAAAAGAAAGCCAAATATATTAGCACAGGGTATTAATAGCAAGTGAGGCCAACTAGTGGGGAAAACAAACTCAAAACAGCTTTCTGGTTAACCATATTTTATATCCTAGGAGGAATCCGGGTATTTGTCCAAAGGAAAAAAAAGAGGATAAAGATAATTTTATCGAGAAGTATCTGGTGGGAGAGGGATTGCCCTAATCTAACTGGGAGAGAGGGAAGGAATGGGACATATCATACTAAGGGGGAGGGGAGAAGAGGAGGAGAGGGTGGGGGAGGAGGGAAGTGGGATATTTAGTGTGGGGCGAATGTGGTACCGGTTTCTGGGTCGTCCCGGCAAGCTGTTCCAGTAAAGATATGAGGTAAATATTGAGAAGATTCCCACTGATTATGACTACAGCTCTGTATGCAACTGAATTCCGGCAAGCCCACATATCCACATTTTTGGCCGGTAAGTGTCTCACCTGAGATGTATGATGGCGGTGACCCCAGGTTTTTTTTCCCTCTTCTCTCTCATTGTGCAGCTTACTTGAGTGCTCGAGTACTAGAATCGTAGACCATCTCACAACGCTGGGTTCCGGCCTTGTGCGGCGGCCGGGCCCAAGAGCGATGTATGACAACCAACGCAGCCAAGCCCTGGGCCGACGCACTATCTGATAAGCACTCAAGCAGCTGGCGCGCCTCTCTTTGTCCCATTCCATCCCGTCCATTGCAACGAGTCTCCCCCACTCTCGAATAAACACCTCAACCGAACCCCCACACCTCACTATTCCCATCTCTTAGCTCTTGGGCACTATGACAAATGAACCTCCATCAATTGCCACTTCGAATCTGCCCCCCGAGTTCCTTCCTGCGAACGCTTTCGACTTCATTCCAGATCTTCACGCATTACTCCTTCGTGTTTCCCGAGAGGAGCTCGAGTTGAAGGATGTCGACCACGAATCGAGTCACATTCGGCTGAAGATGGAAAAGGCTCGGGCTATGGTTGCTAATCTCCCGGATGTGGACCGCAGCCTAGAGGAACAAAAGAAAGAGATCCGGGAGCTCGAAGAGCGCATCGAGAAGCAGAGGGGCATGATCAAGGCAGTTGTTGAGATGCAAATCGTCAAGGACATCATCAGAAGGAGGGGTGGGGTGGAATGAGTGTTTCCAATGGGCTCTGGGCATTATGGACATCAACACAGCGGCCGTAAAGGGCATATCTATGTCATGATCGCAGCGAGAGAGTAGTATACGGGATAGATGCTGGTTGGGGTGTCAAAGGGTTCAATTGATTGATCTAGGATGTTCTCCATAAAATATGTGCTCGCGTAGAGTGGCATCCTAACTCCTACCCAGCTAGGCCCGTGCTAGTTAAATGACAAAAAGTTACCGTACTCGAGTTGACTATTGTGTTGTAATCTTCCTGGCGCAACGGTGAATAGGAGTGTTCTTATCTTCGCTACTGTACAGTACTCGTACCCGTCCTGGCCTTGGAGTATGGAAGGAGTTGACAAGGCGCCACTTGCAACCTACTACCGTAATACACTGCTGAGTACCGTGCGGTATCCTCTTGAGTATCATAATCATATGGTACGGCACAACGCGAGTTGTTCCCTCCCCAGTTCCGAGATAACTTCAGAGCAAGAAATCATAGAGCTGTTATCACTGGTGTCATAATCACGCAACTGGAGTGCTGTATATATTGTACGGCTCGTTCACTGAAACCCCCGGTCTGCTCGCCAATTTCTAAAGATACTGGTATCCAGAAACCTTGACGCCAAGGATCTGTGTTTTTGGTGTGCCTTAATATTAGGGTATGATACTCGAGTATGAAACTTACCGGTGGATGCCGTGGTGTTTGAAAAACCATATTGAGCCCTGGTATGATATCATACAGGTATTTGGCATGAGTTTAGACATAGAACAACCCAGTACCAATGAGGCTAGGATAGTGTTCACCAGCTGCCATACCGGTATCATACCAGCAAAATAAGTTGCTCTTTGCTCACCTCAGTGTAAAAATCGAGCTTGGATCATTTCCAGGCAAGAAGGCAGAGTGACTGTTTAGGGCTAACCCTGGTCGCGACCACCTACCACCACAAAACACAGGCCAACCCTTCACGAAATATTTCTAAGGCTAGCTACCAACAGCACAAACTTCACGCCCAACGACAATCAATCATCAATACACCGCCGACGTCCATTTCTTAACAAACAGTTGCCTATCATGCCTGGCGTTTCCGTCCGCGATGTTGATGCTCAAAAGTTCATTGACGCCTATGCTGCTTTCTTGAAACGTCAAGGCAAGCTCCAAATTCCTGGTATGTATTCAAAAAAATATTCGCAATTCACTTGATTACAGACAGCTGCTAAGAGAAATTTGTAGGCTGGGTTGATACTGTAAAGACCGGACACATGAAGGAGCTTCCCCCTCAATCTATTGATTGGTTCTACATCCGCGCAGCTGCTGTCGCTCGCCATGTCTACCTCCGCAAATCTGTCGGTGTCGGCCGTCTCCGCAAGGCTCACGGTGGCCAGAAGAACCGGGGGTCCCGCCCCTCCCATCATGTCGACGCCTCCGGCTCCGTTGACCGCAAGGTCCTCCAGGCTCTCGAGAAGATTGGCGTTGTTGAAATTAGCCCCAAGGGTGGACGAAGAATCTCTCAGACTGGACAGAGAGATTTGGACCGTAAGTTTTATCCTTACAAACAAAGAATAATAAATAAAATTCCCGTCCCCCCTCTAGCCGCTGGGAATATGAGCGGTGCTGGACGAGGGGTGCGCTTCGGGGTGCTGTCACTGACTGAGTGTGGTGAGCAGGTATTGCTCAAACTACTGTTGCTGAGGATGAGGAGGGCGAGGATGAGGATGATGACGAGTAAATCCGGTTTTCTTATAGATATCAAACGGAATTTCAGGCAAATTAAAATCTCGTGAAGGACTCTTTGGGTGCTCAATATTTCCCTTCCCATTTTTTTTTGTTGGAGCCTCTATTTCTGGGAAGTTTAATCGTTACTCTTACTCTGACCCAATTTGAAGTGACATACCCGGGGGCATGTCGAGGAATACGGCACAGCGAAGGGGGGAAAAATCGATGGGGATCAGTTGAAAAAGCGATAGACTGTTCAAACCTTACTCTCCACCAAATTTTTCGCGTTTTTTCGGTATGCCCTCCAGTATGTTAATACTAGTGACAAGTAAAGTTAGCGAAAACTTCTACCATCTTCTTCCCACTATTAGAATTGCCAAATCGACCAGCCTAGTGCGTTTAGATGAGCTTTAAGTATTCCATCCCGGCCTCCTTCCCCCCCCCTTTTCTCCCGTCACAATCAGACTTCCATGAAGCGACCCGTTATGTTTATCTAGTACCCCCATTGATGTTAGGCTGCAACTTAAAACCATATCTTGGATGAGATACTGGATCTTCTGAACCCGCCCCGCCTCAGAAAGACAAGGTATTGGCTAGTCTTGTCTTTTTTTTTTGGTCCTGGGTATGGGGTTGGGTACAACTACTGTATTCAGGAGAGGATACTACACTAAGTTCTGCACTTGGATGCCTTTTAACCCCCACGGCCAAAAGTGATATTGGTAGAGATGATAGGCTGCACCAATAGGCTTTCAGGAGTGGATGCTATTGGTGCAGGCTCTGGTGTAGGAAAATCACGCTCAATCACTCGGAAGCTTCAAGCTTCAAGCCTTCAGGTATCTACCGGCCGGATGCGAACACTGATTTTGCATGGTAAAATAAAGGGGGCGGATTGGCCCAAGATAATCTTATGGCGGATAGAGAAGGATCGCGTCATGGAATCGCATGTCTTCACCCTATTCCCATAAGTCTGTTTTTCAAATTCCCCCCTCTTTTTTTCCCGTCAGTCCGCAGACAGAGTACTTGCAGTTTTAAAAAACATCTGAATCATGCACCGTCACCATTACAACCACAGTGTTTGAAAATTCAACTTACCAAGAAGTCATGATATCAGCTTTTGGCCAATCATACTACAGAACCATATTGATATTAGGCGCCTACCACTTCTATGTTAGTATACGTAATAATCAAACAACTCAAGAGGGAGATTACGGGATTGTGAGATGGGTTGGGTCAAATGGAGGAAGCTTACAAGGTGATGAGGAAGGCTCTCACCTGTGAGAAGGCAGAAAGGAGAAGGGCAGAGAAGAAGCTTCGGGATTGCTTCAGATTTAGTCCTAGATATCGTGATTCCGGTATCCATTGTTTTGGAGCCCCTTTGCCCATGGTTAAGAAGAAGATTCTAGTAGAGGGTTTTGAGGAAAGGCAGAAGAGGTGGTTGAATGGAGATAACGTGCCTGCAGTGGAGGGGGAGCGGAAGGGGGAATTTATGGAGAAAGAGGTGGGAACCCGAGTTGACACTGAAAAGAGAAGGACTGTGGGGGGAGGGGATTTACCAGTAATACTAAAAGTACTAGATAGTATACAGTAGGATGATATATTGGAAGGTGTTAAAGAAGCCTTGCAAGAGACTGGCTTTGTAAGTTGTGATAGTTCATGTAAGTTGTTTAGTAAGACCAAGAGGGAGAGGAGGTTATTGGTTGGCCATAAGGTCTCAACAGTATTGTTAATGGCCAGGGTAGTAGGGGGATCGAATACATTGTATAGAGAGAAGTTGTAAGTAGGAGGTTATTGGTGCTTTGTAAAAAGGTTTATTGCTATTCTAGCCGATTTTTTTAAGTATCCGGACACCTTGGCGCAAATTTGTATGAGGCTTGGCACCAAGGTATCCAGATATTAAAAAAATCAGCTAGTACTAAGGAGGAATGAGGGTACTTGGATAAGGGAGTTTGGGGAGAGATTGGAGGAAATAAAGAAAGGGTTAATTCAGGTTAAGGATTACAAGGAATATCAAGAAAGCGGAATGAGAAGAGGGTGTTGGAGAATTTAACTATATAGAAGTATATAAAAAAGATAAAGGGGGGCCGATATGGGATAAACTATAGAGATTGAGGCAATGAGAATTTAATAGAACTGCAAGCACAGGAAAATAAATTGTTAGAAGAGGAGTTGAAGAATTTGAAGACTCTGTAAAGGGCCTAAAATAAGAATTAAAGGAAGGGGAAAGGTAGAGGGTAAGGAGATTGTGAAGGAACAAGTAACTTATTGCAAGCTACTTGTCTCTTGGAGCAGTCTCTTGAAGCAGCCCTCAGGTGTTGAGAATAGAAGTATAGGTTGTGTTAGGTTGGGACATTTAGTTGTTTAGTTGTTAAGAGAATCATAACTCCTTTCTATAGTATTGCTATATTCAAGGTATCTTTTGGTAGTGCTGATGGAATTGGGCCAAAGAATAAGAGTAAGTAGTAGTTTGGAAAAGACTAACTTGTAAGGTTTATCTAGTACATGGAGAGCTGGGTTGGGGTCAGATTAAAGTAAGGTATAGTTCTTAGACAAAAGTCATTGTTGATAGGTCCAAGTACTGCCAAAACACATCAAAATAGTTTAAATTCAAGGAAAAGAAAATTACAAATTATATCAACATCTCTTGGTCAATTAAAACAAAAATATATATTAATAGATAGCTGAGAACCTAGAGACTTTAAAATTCATATTTCTTTGATGAAGTCATTTGTTCTTTAAACAGCCCTCAGTACTTGGTGTAGTCCATTCTAAAAAATAATCTAACTGCCAAGAATTTGTATAGATATACATACAAGAAGATACTTGCTTCCAAAATCACCAATTCCACATCACTACAGTTTATGCAATATTGAACCATATGCTTCAAAAATTGAAATTTTAGAATCAGAACATCTAAAATCATTATTTCAGGAAGAATTAAAACACTACCACTACAGGTAGTTGAGTTATAGTACAGTGAAAAGCAGCAGATTTTATTAGGAGTACCAGGATCCAATACCTAGGAACTACTCTAAGTAGGATAACCCCACTCAGAATCAGAATCTCCAGTCCCTAACAGTCCTCTCTGGCCACCTTACAAGTCCCGCATGTTATCATACATATGTATCTTAGTTGCGTCCTGTGACTATAATGACACAGAATTAAAGATATCAGAATAATACTGTATACATCACTGCCATCTGTCTGACCAGATTGTGTTCACGAGATATATAAGAAGTGACCTTCTGCTAGGTCTAGGAAGTAGAATAGAGTAAATCTGTCAACTACCCAGAGAGTTACTTGAATTCAAAGATGAACATCTCTGGTATGTGCCATAAGTAACAGGATATTTTCATATAAAAATACGATATTGAATATTGGAGAATCTCTATAAAGAGCCAACACATTCTTATTCATGCAACGGTAATTAAGAAAAGTTTAGAACTCTTAGGAGGCTCTACTGAAGAAGCCAATAGACTTTATGGAGTGTTACAATAAGGTTAAGGGATGTGTTGTACAGTCGTGTCTGGAAAGTTTTCGTACCCCTGAGGTGCAACCCCGCAATACCTTATTACCACAACAACCCTCCTCACCATGGCCCCTCCACATAACCTAAGAGTAAGAGAAGACCTGAATAAGGAAATTTATACTCTGTATAAACATACAGATATGGGATATGACAAAACTTTTAAGTCTATAGGTGTATCCAAGTTAACTGTTCAGTCTGTGGTCAAAAGAGCTAAATCTAGAGATGGAAACACTCACCATGCAAAAAGAGGTGGAAGACCAACCAAGATTACTAACATAAAAAGAAAGATAGTGGAGTCAATTGTCGATGCTGAGCCTCATTTAGCGTTACATAACATTACCAAAAAAGCGAATATTGGTCTTGGTAAAACCACTATTGATAAGATCATATCAGAAGCTCATTTTAAGCTTCTGATACCTAGGAAAAAGCCTTTTTGGAGAAAAGGATAAAAGGAGAAAAGAAGGAAGTTTGCTAGGAGAAGGAGGAACTGGAAAGGGGCATGGAATTGGGTTGTTTTTGTGGATGAAGCTACCATTGTTTATGATCCAAATCCAACAGGCAGAAAGATCAGAGTTAGACCTGGTGAAGAGCTAGAAGAAAAAAACTTAAAGCCTAGCTTTAAGTCTGGAAAGACTAGCATTGGAGTATATGCTGCAATGATAAAGGAAGGAAAGACTGAGTTAATTCTTGTGAGAAAGAGAAGGGAGGAGGAAAGGACCAGTAAAAGAGACAGACTTGGCCTAAACTCTCACCAATATGCAACTGAGATCCACCAGCCTTACCTTATCTTTTTTATAGAGGGTCTGGATAGACCTTCTGACAATATTTACCTTGCTGCAGATAATGCTTCCTGGCATGGTAGTGAGGAAAATTGAAAATTGGAAGCAGACTGTGGTTACAAAAAACTCTCTTAGCTACCCAACTTACCAGATCTCAATCCTATTGAGAACACATGGGCACTACTCAAAAGAGCCCTTACCAAGCGATTCTCCAAACTGGAAAGAAGGCCTCATAGTGCAGCTGAATTGTTTGAGGCAGCAAAGGAAGAGTGGGATTTAATTCCCCAAGAGAAGTTGGATGGATAGATAGATAGGATGTCTGAGAGAATGCAAGCTGTACTGGATGCAAATGGAGGCCATACAAAATAGTAATAATGTTTTTTATTGTCTACTAGCAATACTATTATGTTTTCTTTAATTGAATTCTTTACATTTTTTTTGAAATTTTTATGGTTGGGGGTTGTGGTTATGCGGTTGCCATGTGAGGGTACGAAAACTTTCCGGACACGACTGTAGTTGTAGGAATTATCACTAATACCAGATAATAACTAAAGTCCTGCTATCTAGGAAAACTAAGAGCTGCCAGTAAAAAGGTTATCTGTCAATCTAGTAGAATGGCTTTCTGTAAATTGGTAGGAATTTATCAGGAAAATATCCATCAATTGAATTAGAAATTACAGAGGTTTAAATTCAATGAGTTTAGAAGGTTGTATTTATGACTACTCTGGCAGACACAACCCAAGGATGAAACTGATCATTTCATCAATAGAGGAGACAATTAAGGCCAAGCAGTTCAATTTAAGAACTAGGCCACAAGTCTAAGAACTCCGAGGATTGGATAATTACTATTGGGAACAGCAGAGTTTTCCGACTGGCCAAATAGTGAATTATCAGGAAGGATATGATGATTTTCAAAGTCTTCTAGTATTCAAACTTTTGGAGAATGCCCAATATTGCAAGATATAGTTAGAGAGGTACATAATTTGTATTAGAGATAGATGTAGTCCACAAATACTCAAACACTGAATATAAATATCGAAGTGTCTCCTAAACTTTTAGACATCATCAAGTAATGGAGAAGTAATCTTAACAATATAGCAGTGTTCATACAATTCTATTCTATCTTACTTTGCTCTTAGTAGTCATAAATGAAATAAGCAATTCTTTGAGCCTTTCTAAACAATCTCTGTCCACAAAATGAATCTTGATTGGCCTAGACATGCCTGAGTCTATATAGATCATCTCCACCTAACAATTTTGGTGTAAAAGTAGCTATCAACAATGACTTTTGTCACTGATCTGTAGATACTTGTATTAGGTACAGAAATCCTTATAATATCATATTATATAAGTATATAATTGAAAAAGGTGTTTTTTTAAAAAAAAATAAAAAATAAAAAATAAAAAATAAAAAAAAGTATCCAGATGCCTTGGCATCAAGGCATCTGGATATTTTAAAAACTGTAAGTATCATATAGTTCTGGCTACAATAAACCTGCTCATAGCTGGAAAAATTAATTATCTGATTTTAGGTTAAAAGATTACTACTATGAAGAAATCCTTTCTAGATTAGAAATGGAGCCAAACACCTGCTGCATTAAACTATGATTTCAATTTCTGAAAATATAGACTGGGTGCCAGTAACCCTGGTTTTTGAGTTTGAAGTTAGAACACTTTGTATAAGTACCTTAAGTAATGGCTACCTTTAAAATATAAGCAAAAATAGGCTAAGACACATATATTTCAGGGATGAGACATCATACTAGTCCAAATTCGGTCCCATAGTCAAAGCTTTTCTTGGTATTATTTGCACATTTTTACCTTGAAAGGTCTCATAAGTTTTACAGTTTTCTAAGCTTCCTAAGGAGCAGATATTCCTAAGAAACAGAGAATTACTAACGGAATCGCAAAAAAATAAGTATAAATGCCAAGAATACACTTAATCTTGGCAGGATAAACAATGGCCGCATGTACGAGGGGGGGGAAAGAAGTAGTGCGACACAGTAGCAACCGCTTCCCACAAGATTGCAACTCTACTCCCAACCCCCATTACTACAATACTCATTATATCCCCCACCACCTGCCAAACCATTTCAGAAAAGCACTATGAGAGTAAAGAGAACTTACAGAAGTGACAGCACTTTGAGTGGAAAACTACGTGCGATGACTGGATCCGTATTATTGCTCTCCGAGAAATAGCAGAGTGGTCTTTCAAAAAGATAGCTGCTGAATTGGAGGAAAAAATAGGCCTTAAAGTTCACCATAGTACCTGTGCTCGCATCTATCAACAGTATCGGGAAACAGGTAGTCCTTCCAACTACCGGCGAACAGGAAGACCTCCAATCTTCCAGGAGTCTGATCTACTTGATCTAAAGTCTTTTATTAAAGAAAATAAAAGAAATAGAAGACTCTCTTGGGAGGATATTAAAGAAGAGAAGGGATTAAAGGCATCATCCAAGACAATTAGGAAGGCAGCTAAGAGTCTTAATTTAAATAAAAGAAACCCATACAAGAAGTAAGTACTTTAATGAAGATTCAAGTGTTTACATAACTAAAAGATATTTTAGATGGGGATTGCGCCCTAAAAATATACCAATTAGATTTGGTTAGTGTATGAGAAAAAGAGCTTGGAAACTAAGAGACTAGTCCAGAATCATATGGACTGATGAAACCTCATTCTCTACAGTTGGATTTGGGCAGAGAGGATGGATGATAAGAGAACCTTCTGAGGAATATGATCAGGATTGCATTGATGAGGTCTGGGAGTCAGGAAGGGGGACAGTTATGGTATGGGGAGCCTTTTGTAGAGATTTGAGGTCAAAGCTAGTGGTAGTACCAGGAAAGGTTAAAGTGAATTCTTATGAGTATACTAAGTATATTCTGGATCCAGTTTTAATTCCTTTCTGGCATGAGTGTTGTGAGAGATTTTATTGGACTAGGGTTGTTGAAGATGGTGCACCAGGGCATAAAGGATAGGTTGTACCTCCTTATAATTATTGTATTTTCTGATTTTTGATATAGAAATACTTACTTAAGAATATAATCTAACTACTAGTTTAATCACAGATATTCTACAAAGTGTAGAAAAAGGAATGGGGTGGATATATTGCCCTGGCCACCACAGTCACCAGACCTGAACTTAATTGAAAATATTTGGGGAGATATGGAAACTTACTTGGGGAAAAGGTATGGAAGAGTTACAAGCAAGGAAGAGCTAATCAGAGCTGTGGAGGAAGCATGGAAAGCTATTCCTGATGGAAGGTTTATGGATCTTTGCAGAAGTATGCCAAAGCGGGTCAGAGAGGTTATTAGAAGAAAAGGACACCAAACTCATTATTGATTTATGATTTTCTTTTTATTTTACTTTAAGGAAATACTAAGCATTTTTTAATTTTATCTCCTTTACTTATTTTATTTATTGAATGTGGTTGTGGAAAATGGTAGTACTATATGTTATTGATATTATTTCCGTACGGGAATTTGTGTTGCACGGGTGTCGCATTACTTTCTTCCCCCCCCTCGTACAGGTTTATCGCGACCGGAACCATACCTAGGTTGGCGTTGTACCGAAGGTTTGCAAAAGCAGCACATAGAGTACGGTACTCGTACTGTAATTTTAATACGCCAAACTCCGAAACAGCTACCGGTAGAGGAAATTAGCATAAAGACTTGGACTTCTTAGTGAGAGGGAAATTTTGTTTTTGAAAATAATGTTATGGACTTAAGCGCTCTTTTGGGAATATGGATAGTAACGTGAGCAAGAGAAGTTGAGGGGTCTCAGTGTCGCAAAATTGGATCTAATGTTGAGCAGTCCGACACTAGCCAGGCCCGAATTGCCCGTATCACACATTACAATGTCATAATCTTAGCAACAACCAGGGCACTGTGCTCCTCGGTAGTTCTCTTCGCCACCGGGGAGAACTTTGCTAACAGCGAACCCCCCCACACCTCTACCTACAACCGAGATGCCTGACGGACCTTAAAGTACGAGTAGACTTCAGGGCATACCGGTGTTGAATTGGGTGTGGAACCCAAATTTTCAGAACGTAGTAAGGGAAGGGGTCATCTGCTCGGTTGTTCGTCAATTTTCTCGGGATTTCAAACCCCAAAGCGTTATGATAGGACTGGGGGTTGAATAGACGATCGTGCTGGTACTTGTATCATACTCGAGTGTGATAGTTGACTACCGTATCATATCTGGTGATGTGGCTGATGTGGCTTAGTCAGGCTCCAAAATTTCAATGTTCATTTTCTTTCCTTCTCTTCGCCCTGACTCGCTCACGACCTTTTACTCGTAGACACTAAATTTCTCGCAAAACTTCACGATTCCTTGCTGAACCCTCGCAATTTATTCCTTGCTTTTACCTCGCAGTTCTTTTTATCGAGTTTCAAAGTCAGGAAAATCTCTTAATTCAACTTTCTATCATCTCGACATCCCTCATCCACCCCACCTTCCACCCCACCTTCCATTCTTCCATCCCCACAATCATGGCAACTAACGGCGCAGAAGAAAGCATCACGTCTGAGCACGACGAGCATGTTGACAAACTCGGAAACTTTATTACTCAGGATGATGGAGGGAGTCTCGGATCTCCTGGCTTGGATCCGCAGTCGGACGAATCCGATTTTGACGATGCTCCAAAAGAGCTCAAATCTTCCCTGAAGAAACCCACTCAGATCCAAGAGATCGTTGCACCCAGACCACCTCTACCGGCACAACCTGATCCGGAGACTCTAGATCTTTCTGCGCTTTCTCCTCTTTCACCTGAAATTATCTCTCGCCAGGCTACGATAAACATTGGTACCATCGGTCATGTGGCTCACGGGAAGAGCACTGTTGTGAAAGCTATATCTGGGGTTCAGACAGTCAGGTTCAAGAACGAACTTGAGAGAAACATCACTATCAAGCTTGGTTATGCCAATGCAAAGGTCTACAAATGTGATAATCCTGACTGCCCTCGTCCTGGGAATTACCGAAGTTATAAGAGCGATAAGGAAGTCGATCCTCAGTGTGAACGGGAAGGCTGTAGCGGAAAGTACCAACTATTGAGACATGTTTCGTGAGTGCGCCCCTCAATGGAGTTATTGGTATTCGAGTTATGTGCTGACGATGACATTAGCTTCGTTGATTGTCCTGGGCACGACATCCTCATGAGTACTATGTTGTCTGGTGCAGCAGTCATGGACGCCGCTCTCTTGCTGATTGCTGGAAACGAGTCATGTCCCCAGCCGCAGACTTCCGAGCATCTGGCTGCAATAGAGATCATGAAGTTAAACCACATCATTATTCTTCAGAACAAGGTTGACCTTATGCGTGAAGCGTCTGCTGAAGAGCATTACCAATCGATTCTGAAATTCATTCGTGGCACCGTTGCGGACGGTTCTCCAATCATTCCCATTTCGGCCCAGCTGAAGTATAACATTGATGCTATCAACGAGGCCCTTGTATCGAAGATTCCTGTTCCGATCCGAGATTTCACTGCAACGCCCCATATGATCGTTATTAGGTCTTTCGATGTCAACAAACCTGGCGCCGAAATTGATGATTTGAAGGGCGGTGTTGCCGGTGGCTCGATCTTGACGGGTGTGCTAAAACTCGGGGACGAGATTGAGATCAGACCAGGAATTGTCACCAAAACTGAAAAGGGACAAATCCAGTGCAAGCCTATCTTTAGCAGAATTGTTTCACTGTTCGCCGAGAACAATGATTTAAAATTTGCCGTTCCTGGCGGTCTTATTGGTATACCTACCTATATTTACAACCCCCCTCTCTGTTTATAAGTTTTCTAATGAGTGAAATAGGTGTTGGTACCCGCGTCGACCCAACCCTCTGTCGTGCGGATCGCCTCGTTGGATTCGTCCTTGGTCTTAAGGGGCGTTTGCCAAGCATCTACACCGATCTTGAAGTCAATTACTTCTTACTGCGTCGTCTTCTCGGTGTCAAGACTGCAGACGGAAAACAGGCTAAGGTCGCCAAACTTACCAAGAACGAAATTCTTATGGTCAACATTGGATCTACTGCTACCGGTGCAAAGGTTATTGCTGTGAAAGCTGATGTAGCCAAACTTCAATTGACTAGCCCAGCTTGTACTCAGGATGGCGAGAAGATTGCACTGAGTAGGAGAATCGACAAGCATTGGCGGTTGATCGGGTGGGCGACTATCGTCCGTGCGGGACCATCTCTCGATCCGGTCGAAGAATAAGTATTTTATTGGTTAAACGCAATGGTGGGAATACAGATGGGTTGGCGTATTTTCCTTTGTCTTATTGCCCAACTGCCTTTGTTTCATCGGTGTAACGAGCAACATGAGTATGGCTGCGGGATTGCTGAATGCGGCACATTGATACGGTTCTGGCGCTCCTGGAGATGATTGTGATGTGGGGAGAATATACAAAAAGCGTCTTTTCATTTTCTGGGCTTCATTACTTTTCCTTTTCTGCGTGACCTATGATGGCGGGTGGTGGGGCTTAATGGATGGTTATTTATTATTCATTTGATGTCTGTCGGGTGCTTCTAAACTGTATTGACTTCTGTCTTCTTTGGTTCCACGCTCTGCCCTTTGGAATATAGGTTAGAAGCTGAGCGCCTGCTAGGGGGGGACTCCATTCATCCTGTCTTTCGGAGGGTGATGATGCGAACTGCGGGGATGCGGTACGGATGTGGTACTTAGCGTGTGGTTGCACTTGAGTTAGCGGGACCGCGACCACGCAATTCCTATGCCGGTAGTACGAGTAAGCTAGTGTATGGGGTTTTCGGCCACCCGTAGTTTTCGGCCACCTTGGCGCCCCGATAAAGACAAAATAAATTTCAATCTACAGTGTCCATTCAAACATACATTGCTCCATCTGTACCTGTTGTAAGCGCTTTGAAGTTCTTAATGCCTCCTGTTCAGCTGATGGTTCTTTTGCCTTTGCTTGTGCCTTTTTTGCCACAATTCTTGCCTTCTCAACTTCTATCTTCACTCTTGCCTCCTCCGCCTCATCAAGTGACCGTTTGATAGCATCTAAATCCACAAACACCATATTAGGATTTAAAGTTACCTTCTTCTTCTTCTTCTTACTCTCCAACTCTGCTATCTGGTGCTGTAAGCGTCGGTTGACGGCTAATATCTTAGCATGTTCACCAGTAAGTTCACCAAGAGCCTTTCCTGCCTTCTGTAGAACTGTTCTTTGATCGCGAGACAATGGTCCAAGTCTTTTGATTGACTCATGAATTTCCCGGGGGTGTTTAGAAGTTCAGAGAAGGGGGTTGTCATCAGTAACCCGTTTTCGCTTGGGTGTTGAAGGTACTTGTAGGCTTGTAGGATGAGAATCTGGTGAGTCTCGGGACTGGAAGGATGTAATTTGATGAATTTGGGACGAATTTAGAGTTTTGCTTAGATTTCAAGGAAAGATGCCAGTGGCGGACCATCCAGAACGGAGGTTGCGTGAGGTAAATGTTTCTTCCTGTGCCTTTTGGTAGGCTTGAATCAATCAATGCTTTTTAATGGTAGCAGCATCATCCAAATGAGCTAGATCTCCAATTTCACGGCAGTATCGTGACTTTAACGGTGAAAAGGTACCAAGATCAAGGGGTTGTAAAACATGGCTTGAATGGGGAGGTAGGTAGAGTATATCAATGTGGTTTTCTCGACAGATCCACATGAATTCAACAGTAGCATGACTGCCATACCCATCTAGAATTAAAATTCTATGCGCAACTTTTCCATCAGATTTGACTCTTTTCATTTCCGGTAAAAAAACCTCCTTTAACCAGCGCAAACCAATTGAATTTGAGGTCCAGCCTTTTGATGTTGTGGTTATAAGCCAATCCGGTATATTGTCTGCCATAAACTATGAAGTTTGAACTTCCTTGCCCTTGAACAGCACAGGTGGACGAATAAAATGACCTAAACCACTAATTGCTTCCAGAACAGATACCCATTCCCGGTTTTCCGGTGACTGAATATATGTTTTTCGCTTTCCACTTTCTCCGAGTACTATCCTATTACTGCAAACACCCAGAGCAATACCATGCTCATCCATGTTGCATATATCAGCCTGTTGTGTATTATGGCGTGCTCGCAGAGTATCAAATCGCTCGTAGAAGTCCTGGATTTGCTGTGGCTGTGTTCTTTGGATTCGTGCTGCCTCGATTGGCTTTCCGATAATACTCGCAATTTGAGGATTACACTTTCAAAAGGTTGAAACCTATTTTTTCCCTAATGGTTCTGTATTACCAGAAACTGATAGCATCAGACTTGCCATCTCTCTAGTCCGACCATGCGAAGGGGCATAACTGCATTCCTCCTGTGCCAAAATCCAGCTACACAGAGCTTTTTCTTGATCGGAGAGAGGCACTGTTGGTGATGGTGTCCAATCTGTGATGAGGTTCCTCCGGCATGGTGACTCTGTAGGGTTGTGCGTGAAATACCATAGTCCTTTGCTGCCTTTCTTTCTGAACTGCCATTCTCGATTGCATTTAAGGCTAGAGTGATCATTTGTTCGCGTGTTGTCATCTTGTCGTTGTGGTGTTGTTACTTGATAATCACAGGTTTGGTGGTATTTGGTGGTTGTCACGCTGGCCCAAAACTACGGGTGGCCGAAAACCCCATACACTAGCTTAGTATGTGGGGAGGCATCCATTTTGAAAAGTAGAGAGTATGATGGCGGTATCATACGAAGTTGACCCCTGGTAACATTTTTTCAATTGACCATTATGCATCGAGGACTGATCTCCTTAATTGGTGTGATATTTATTGCCCTTTTAAGCTGTGATATGACACATCACTGTTCAAGGGGAGATCTATGGTGTTTTTTTTGCGGAGAATCGGTGGAATTACCGACCGGAGCGGCCTTACAGGTATACTCTGCTTGTAAGATACTCGTAGGCAAATCATAGCCATCGTTTTAGGAAGGGCGATCTGAAAGGACTTGGTTGAGTAGAGCGACTGGCGCAACTTTTCTTTATCGATTTTGGTATATCATACGAAGCGAGCGTTGATCACAATGGACAGGCACGGGGAACTTCAAGTGATGGGCGTTGAGCATCGTCAAAGTTTTACAGCAACGGTGGGTACTGGAATTTGGCGTAGTGGGTGGTGTTATAATTATAATATCATACAGGTAATTGTGATTAGGGACCTAACCCGAATACTGTAAGGGGTGAGATGAGTTCTTGAATTCCTTACGAGCACTCGAGTAGTCTACCTATCGGGGGGCTAGACTATTACATTGCTGCTATGATACATGAGTTGACTTATATCATAGCAGTAGGTTATCGGCATCCCCACAAGTTCGTGTTTTCGGAAGCTGGTGATCAAACTCCATCGGCCCTTTCGACGCATCGGGGTCACACCTCAGAATGCTATACGGCAGGTCCTCGAGTGTTGCACAGCACTGGAGCCCCGTTTTCTTGATCCTGTCCACTCAACGCCTTTTCAATTGTGCGCGTACACTTTGTCCACAAAGTCCCGGCAGTCTTCAACTAGAGGATTGCGGAATCTTCTTACTGGGAAAAGAATATGGATATCCTCTGTGGGATCTGCCGTTACCAGATTAAGAAGGATTAAGTCTCCCCGAAAGAAAGGGTCGTCACCGTCCCGCTATCAAAGGGTTGGAGTTGTCGGGGTGTCCTGGGTGTCGTGGGAGATTTGCGGATTCTGGTGTGCTTACTAATTTAACAAAAGCATCATTACCAGATGAGGCAATTGATCACCTTACCCCACATATCGGTATCTCGTATTAAATTTACCAGTAGATTGAACTCGGGAAATTATTTGTACGCCCTGATCCTCCAACTTATCCTGCTGCTATCCTCAGACCCAGCCGGGGGTTGTTGGAGTCATTCCAATTATGATCATGTGTAATATGATACGAAAATTGATTTATGCGGGACCCGGTTGATCGAGGGTCCCGTACCACGGAACGGATGTGGGGGCTCATCGCAAATACTGTACAGTGTGACCATCATGCTGGCCCGACCAATCCCCGAAACAACCCCCATATACCGGGGTACGGGGATTAAACGCCGGTTTTCTACTATATCGAGACATATCTTTCGTCGGTAATGTGAGGCGGTGGGTTTGTCTACGCTTCGCGAGGGGTGCATACCGCGCTCAAATCCTTGTCCACGATCGCTATACAATTCCCGACAAGGCAGGAGGAAAGCCCTGTGGAACTTTCTCTCCACCCCGCGGTTGCTGCGAGGAATGCTCGTGAAACTCGTAGACTTGTCTTCTACAGCCTTTTTCCTACCATTGAGGGAGGTTTGCGTCAAATGGGGCTCCGAGTAAGGTGGTATCATGGGCAGCTGAGTGCTACTCTGGACCTTACTTTACGATTGTTCGTGATGGCCCTGCGGTGTTGGGGGAAGGATATAACACCTTCGTGGTCGTCGTGGAGATTCTTACTCTCTCCTCACTCTGCTTGTTCAGGTAGAACAGTGCTCTTCTTATCTTTTTGAGAAAGAGTTCCCGCGAATATGTCTCTCATTCGAGTTATCCCCTCACTTCCCGGGGGTTCGGCCGCTGGGCTGATCCTACTGGTACTATCAGTGGGAATTCTTGCGCAGCGACTCTTCAAGAAAAAGGACCCTTTACCACTTCCACCTGGGCCACCGGGTCTTCCGATAGTTGGAAACAGTTTTCAAATTCCTCTAATCAACCCGTGGCAAAAACAGGCCGAGTGGACTAAGAAATATGGGTCCATCTACAAACTCAAGCTTGGCAAGGACACGGTCATTGTATTGGGGACACAGCAGGCAGCAAAAGATTTGCTGGAGAAGAGGTCGAAGATTTACTCTTCCAGGTTCGTGGATCTCCGAAAAAGCTTTTTTACCCGAAAGGTTTATCCTCTTCCCTTGCGGAAACTCACTCGCCTCGCGAACGGATTTATTTGAATTGCATGGATTAGGCTAACCACGACATAGACCGAGGACTGTTATGGCGGGTGAAAATGTTTCTAGAGGCAAGAAATTATTAGCCCATCTCATGTGGAAATAGTTTTAATGAAATATAGGATTGAGAATCGCGCTTCTGCAAAGAGGGGACAAGTGGAGAGTGCACCGTCGTCTTCAGGGACAGGTCATTAACCAGAACATCACAAACAAATACAAGGGATTCCAGAATCTTGAGAGTGCACAATTGATCAAAGAACTTGCCGACCGCCCTGAGGACTTCTTCGACAGCTTCCACAGGTCAGTCATGCCATCCTTGGCCTAGTGAACCCACCCCTAACGCGCTCATCAGGTATAACTCATCCGTCATTTTCGCTATGGCCTATGGAAAACGTATGCCCCGCGGTGACGAGGAGGATGTTGTGGCTGTCGACGAAATCACTCAGAACTTCCTCTACTCTGCCCGTCTCGGAACCTGGATTGTCGATTCGTTTCCATTCTTGAACTATCTCCCAACTTCCATGGCCCCCTGGAAGCGCATCGGCGATAACTTCTATAACTGGGCTGAAAAGATGCACACCTTCAACCGAAATGAAGCTCTCCAACGCAAAGGCTGGAATTGGACCAAGGAAATCGCAAGAATGAAGGAAGCGCAGAACGTTTCTCCTCTAGAACTCGCCTTCATGGTCGGTTTCTTATACGAGGCCGGCAGTGACTCCACCACCATCGCCCTGGAAGTTTTCATCCTTGCCCTCCTCAAGCACCCTGAAGTCCTGAAGCGCGCGCAGGAAGAGATCGACCGCGTTGTTGGCCCCGATCGTCTCCCAGCTTTCGAGGACAGAGACAACCTCCCATACGTCCGTAACTGCGTTAATGAAGTCCTCCGCTGGCGCTCACCCTCAGTCGGAGGTGTCCCTCACATGGTAGAAGAAGATGATGAGTACATGGGTTACCGTATTCCAAAGGGTGCAATCGTAGTCGGTAATCTCTGGAGTATCCACCAAGACCCCGAAGTCTACCCCAACCCGACAAAATTCATGCCTGAGAGATGGGACGACGAAGAGAACGTACACTACGGTTTCGGGTTTGGGCGGCGAGCCTGCCCAGGAAGGCATATTGCCATCAACAGTCTGTTTATTAACTGTGCTAGGATTATTTGGGGATTCAATGTCGAGCATGCGAAGAATTCCGACGGCACCGTGATCCCTGTGGATGAGTGGGATATGACCCAAGGTTTCATGAGCCGGCCGGTTAGGTATAAGGCCTCCATAACGCCGAGGGATGCTAAAAGAGTGGAGGTCATTAACCAGGCGTGGAAGGCAGCAGAAGTGCAGCTGCAGGATATGAGTAAGATTTTGAGAATGGAGGACTTTTAAAATGGTGGGGATTGGGTTTTGAACTTAGTAATTCGGGAGGTCGTTTTTGTTATATTATTCACCTTTTTTTTTTTTTTCTTTCCCCTTTCCAAGTATGTAACGGTAGGACAGAGGTAGTCCAACTCGTGCGAGAATTCATGATCGGAGAACCCCTGCACAATTCCCCTATCTGGATGTGGGACCCTGAGCACCATGCTGTTTTCATACCACCAACATCGAAGCCAACCCTATCCTGTGGATCCTAAAAACCTTATACCAACATCACGGTATTTTAGACTCCCTTAATCACCAATAATCACTCGGCCCAGCCGACCGCTATGCGATTCCAACCCACTAATGGGCTTAGAGAACCCAAGGAGGTGGTTAGGGTAAAAGCCTCACCGGTCCATTCCTAGAGCAGTAGAGATAAGGCCATACGGGCCATTTATAATCCATTCGCAAAACTCCTTTGTTCTGGATCGATCGCGTATGTACCCCAATCCAGGAACGAAGGGAACAAAGAATTCAGGCGAGCAGGTGATTTCTTCAACGACGGGTCGCCGTACCAGTCGCACCCCGTTGTCCCGGATGAAATTCTCTGAGCTCTAAATTTTTTGCACCAGAACGTACCCCGTTGTCCCGGATAATCCGCTGTCCCGGACTGGTTCTGCGGATTTTAGCCATCCGGGACATCGTGGTGCGACTGTACTTTGCACTTGTTGTCATGGTGTCTGGAGTGCAGTGTGGTTTTAGTACCTATGGGTAGCCATCCATCCAGATATATGGCGCAGAAGGCCAATCTTTTATAGTGATCCAGATCGTCGAGAATGCTCAGTGCTCATGTGGGGGAAGTGAGAGGGAAAGCTTCTAGTGATCCATGGATGAAGTATCATATACCAGACTAATACATCATACGTAGCAAGATGAGATCCGAGTGATCTCACCCAACTTTGCAATGGAGGGCACGAGGACAATCTAGCCCGATATCCGAAAATCACCTCTACACACGTAACCCGGACTTTCCACGCTAAGGACATAGCATAAATACCGGCTGATCCTGCCTCCTCTTTCCTTTCTTCCCTTCTTTTCTTTCATCTGCATCCACATCTTCGCACACATCTCTGCCTATATCCATCTCCATCAACCCCCAGATCATTTCTACACCCCCCCACCTTCACTCACATTACCCACTGGAGATATCCAGTTTATATAAAGCAATTGGCTTTATAAACAATTCTCTTAATTGAGAATTATCTATACCAACTGTGCTTAAAAGGTAAGTACCTAAAAATTATTTATTGATAGTACTATAATCTGATAGTGCATTGCTTAAGGAATATCACCTTCTAGTACATGGTAAGTACTCAATAGGAGCATTTAGGAACTAGAACTCACCTCTTCTATAAGACAGGTAATAGATATAAAGATGTGAAGAATCTTCCCTTGAGAATATTACCCATAAGGGCGACACTCAGGGGAAGATTCTTCAGTACCTAAATCATGGCCTGGTAAGTTAGCTCTCTTATAATTATAAGTATTATATCTACATAATATGAAAAAAAAAATGAAAAATCTTTCTAATTTATATTATACATGAATTAGAAATTCAGATTTCTTGTCAACTCAGGAATCTAAGGAGTTAATAGCAGGAAACTCTGCCTGAGGATGTTGCCATTATTGGTAGCACTCAGGTAGAGTTCCTGCTATTCTCCTGTCCTGCCCTGAAAGTTCATTTGAACTGTTAATAATCTAGTTAGTAAGTCAACTTACCTGTAACTACAAGTACTTTTTTTACTATCTTATAATTAAACTAACTTAAAGAAATTAAATTTTCTAAAGCACTCTTAAACTCAACATTTCTACTACCAAGAAGTAGTATGTTAGTAGCTCTGGTAGTACTAACTACTACTAATATATTACTTGAAATATAATATCAGGTGGTTGGATTGTAAGTTAACACTCCTGAAATCATATACTTTAAGTTTACAGTATTGTAGTAAAACTAATATAATAAGTTTTGATTTTATATAGTAATTTTATTACAACGTCATCGATTATCCAACAGGTGTAGAAATGGTACAGGCCATCATTTCTATTTACACCAGTAGGTCGGTTGGTAAGTTAGCTCTGTTAAAATTAAAGACTTAAGTTTACTCAATTAGTTTTATTATAGAGACTAATATTTTGATTTTCTATAGTACTCAAGATACTATGAATAACTCAACATCTAAGTCCAACTTGTACTATAATAATAGTATATATATTATAACAATTAATTTAAAATACTAGATACATTTTTTTAGAATTATTATTCTATAGTAGAGTTCTAGTTTCTAATAATATATGGTACCAATTGATTAAATTTAATATAAAACTGTAAAAAACTATAAAATTCAATAAACTACAGTATAACTATTTTAGATAATGGAGGTTATTTGTCTACTAGAGTAATAGATGAGTTTAGTTAAATAGATTTAATAAATAAATCTTTCTTTTCATTCTGATATTTATCTTTAATGTTTATAGAATTTATATAAAATCTGATATGATAACTTGAAATTAACAACCTATAAATATGTCAAAATCCCATAGAATTTAAAGGGTCTTGGCATGAGTGATATCCTATAGAGAAATATAAAGTATCTTAGTGTCACAAATGTGGCTTGGCAAGGAAAAGGTTTTCACATAACGCATAATTATGAGTCATAGGTATGTTATGGTTTTGCGCATATGTCACATTTGGGTCATATGATGTTATGGATTGATAAGTTTCGCACATGACTCAAATATGAGTCATGGGAAGTGTTCCTGGTGAATATGCCTTGCAAGTGTGCCTTGCAAGTATGCCTTGTACATATGATTTATATTTAGCACATGACCTCATTATGAGGTCATGGGTTTTGCGCTTGTGACTCATTCGAGTCATATGACTTGTTTATTGTATTATAATTGGTTTATGAGTTTTCACACATGACCTTACTACGAGGTCATGGGTTTTGAGCATGTGACCACTTCGGTCATATGACTAGCTTGTTATGATTTGATTTTGCACATGTGACCACTTTAGGTCACATGACTATGGACGGGAAGAACACTATATAAGGAGGCTGGTATGGCCGAGGAGGATAGGTTCTTCACGCTTTGTTCTAAGTACTTTTCCTTGTCCTTGCCATCGCTTCGCCCCGAGCGTTTCTTTCACACCCATGGTGGACCTTAATGCCTTAGGTTCTGGGGGAGATATCTGAGTTCGCTCAGTAGTTCCTGGGGTTCTTGGTATTGAGGTCTATTGGCGTCGCGTGGTGGATTACTTGTTTGCTTCTCGTTTCATTGCCTGATGGTTTCTCACGATGCTGTCACTTCAAGCACTTCATTACAGTCGCTTATGAGCCCCTTTCGGTAAAATGTCTTCGGTTTCCTGTCTATCGTCTACTCGCAGGTTTCGCGTTCAATTGGGGGAAATTAAACATTGTGTTTGGGGAGATCACCCGTGTGGTTCTCTGGGACAGCTCATATTTCTTGTTGAGTTTTAATGGAGTCCTTAGTTCTCACGATACAAAACGCTCTTGGGTTGAACTGATGATCTTTCTAAGTATCAACTCGTTGTACCAGCTGCATCACTCCTCAGGTGGCAGGGCAGTACCCGTCCAGCCCCTCCTTGTTACGTTTTCGTTTTTACAGTCGGAATCCTATGATGTTGTTTATTGCCATTCCCTTGGAGTTTTGTCCTTGCGGCATTTACGGTGATTCATTCAGGTGTCTCCTCCTCACCTCGGTGGAGATGGCTTTGACCCTGAAAAATCTTACACCCTGGTGTGGTTATTGTTGCTGCCTAGGATGGTGTGGGACGATTGGCTGCCAGACACTCACATTGTCTGAGTGCTTGGGTGATTCGGTTGCGGATTGTGGTTGGTGGCTTTACCTATTACAAGTGGGACCTATCTTCTGTTTATCTGCTCCTGTTCTTGCATCCTCCCCCTTCATGTCACGTCAGTTGGAAGTGCCTCTTGCCTGTTGTTCAGTCTGTGCTTGTCACCAGACCTGTGGAGCTGGCTTCAGCTGGCTCTGCTTACTCTTTCCCTGCTTGGTTGGACTTCAGTTCAGCTGAGTTGGATGGTATGGCTGGTGCCGGTGCCTTTGAGTGTTGGTACTGCCTTCATTGTGACTCCCGGCTGTAGCTGGTGGGTCCCCCTCAGCTGCAAGGGGCTGGGGGTTGGGGCTCTGCTAGTGTGACCAAGACCAGTGGCTACCTGGTAGGGCTAGGTATGGGCTGTCCTGTGGATATTGGATGATTGACCAGTCTGAGGGGCTGGGGGGCTGGATGGGCTCTGTAGTATCTGGCGTGTAGGGCTTGGGGGGGGCTGATTGAAAGAGGAGAGGCACCTATAAGCACCGGTTGGGCCTGTGTCAGGCTGGGCGAGGTATAATTAATTATTTCCAGTCCGGCTTGGGCTGTTGGGTGAAGCTGCTGAGTGCTGTAAAGCTCCTCAATGGACCAGCTGGTTGATGGCCACCTGTGCAGATAGTGGGTTGCGACCACCTAATTGGACTTGTTTGGATCTTGTACGTTGGGTTTTGTGGGGTTTGTTCGGTTTCTTTGGTTTGGCTACGGGTTTGGCGGGAGGAGGCATGGCACCATGGGTGGAAGATAGGCCCTACTGACCTTTTTGGTCTGTTACTACCTCTATGTATTTTGTTTGTATGTTGTTTTAGTTGGAGGACAGGCAGCGGGTACAGGTCCTCCACACCTGTAGACTCTTTGGAGGCAACCGGTAAAGTGGGTTCATAGGATCGACGGCCTGGTATGCGGGTACGAGAGGTTGATATATAGGTTGCCTCATCCCTGCCATTGTATCGCCTGTAGGATTAGTTTGTGTTTTGTTGGTTTTATATTATGGTAGAGGTTTTGCGGGATGGTTTTCAGACCGGGTTGTAGTGATTTTTTGTTTGTTGGACGAGGAACCTAGTTGGATTGGTCTTTGGCTCAGCTTCTGCTACGCTTAGTGCTAGTTGGTGTCATACCAGAGGGGCTACAGACTTGGACCAGGTCAGGCACTGAGTTGTTTGATGGTCTTGTAATTAGTTCTCATGCGGGCATGACTCAGAGATAGCAGGTGCAGGGCCGTAGACTTAGTTAGCTTAGAATTAGTAGTATACCAGTTAGCGGTATCCCTGTGCTGGCGAGGGCTCATCGTATGCCAGTATTGGTAGTACGAGTTTAAATAAAATTTGATTGAATTCTAAGTACTTTTCCTACTTATTACTTTAACAAATATAAAACACCTTTACGATCTTTATCTTTATTGCAACCTTTATCCTTACGCCAAGGAAAGCTCTTCATGAAGAAGAGTTAGAGAAGACTTACAATAGGCATTCCCGATAGAAGACAAAGGTCTTGTACTATCAGTAACATAGGCAGAGGCCTAGTGCTATTGTAGGACTAAGGAAAGAAATAGGAGAAGAAGAGAAGTATCGTTCCCCGTCGCCAAGAACTAACTATCCGAGGAGGGATTGTTACACTTAGTATAGTATATGTACCAGTTTATCTCAGAGTTATTGACTTCTGTTAAGCTTCAAACAATTACCACCCCAGTACCTTGTATTACACTACCTTATTCTTTATATAAATTAACTAAAATTTATATACTTTCTACTCTTTTCATGCTAGTATATTAAAGGAATAAATTTTCAAAGTACAATCTATAACATATAATACAGTACTCTATACTACTACATTCTCCCACTATCTTCCCTTCTTTCATACAGCACCCCACATTTGCTCCACCACACAGCCACTGGTGCTAATATACAAAGTAGAAAGGTACAAGTCTGAGAAAATAGATCTGAACAAAAACGCTAGAAAAACATAGTTTAAACTAAGAGAACTTGGCAATTAAGTTTAAGCAGTATGTATCGTAGTGCGCGACTACCCCGCGCGGGAGATCGCGGGAGGTTGATGACTTCTAGTTGTAAGGATGGATCCAAGTCAGGGTCGATACCATACAGTCCGCTCGAAGCAATTGTAGTTGTGTATGGCTTGAGAAGGAGAAAGGAAGCTCGATCGTCAACTGCACCTAGTCTACAAGTGGTGTGTCGCCGATCAAGGGAGTAAGAAGGGGAAAGGAGAGGCTAAACGAAACGAAAGGCCCGGTTCCACAATATATGCAAAACACAGGAAGAAAGAAAACAGAACGAGATGGCAAATAAGAAAGCGGCGTACCATAGTTGAATAAAGCATGGTCGTGAAGCTGAGGGAAGGACGGAGAAGAGATGAGAAAGAGTCGAGTGAAATCTAACGACAACAAGTATAGTAGTAGCGAAGAAAAGCCAAGTAGTGAAAGAAACCAGTTACCATACGGAAAGGAACCAAAACCCAATAAAACTCCGAGTGACATCTCATGACCATCACTCAGATCACCCCAGAAGAACAGGTGTATTTTGTTACCGCTAAGTTACAGGAAGGCCCCTATCCCGTCCTTCCAAATCCCAAACATCTCTATAACATAAGAATTACCACCCAATCTCCAATTCCAGCTCACAACAAGTCACGCTTTACAAATTGTTCGTAAAGACTCTTTCCGAGGGAGGCGGGGCTACGCTCGACAATGGCGCCAGCATCCTCGAGTGCCGAGATCTTAGACTCGGCCCCTCCCTTGCCGCCGCTGACGATGGCACCTAGAAGGAGTATTTAGTCAGGCCATTGAATGGGGAAGAAAGAAAGAAGGGGAAAGCATACCGGCGTGCCCCATCCGCCTCCCTGGTGGCGCGGAGATGCCGGCGATGAATGATACGATGGGCTTGTTTTTGGGGTTGTTGGCTTTCAGGTAATCCGCAGCATCTTCTTCTGCGGAACCTCCGATTTCACCGATCATGATGATTCCTACTGCCTGTTAGAATCGCCCAAATGTAAACTATCTATAAAGCAATACCATCGGTTTCATCATCTCCCAAGAAAACACTCAAGGCATCAGTGAAAGAGGTTCCGGAGAATGGATCACCTCCGATACTAAATTTCGTAGTTAGTCTTCGTCATGCCCGCTCAAAGGGGAGATGTGCACCCAATAACCAAGCTTTGGCCAAGTCCAACCTGAGTAGTTTGGTTTACAGCCTCGTAGGTTAGAGTTCCAGATCTAGAGACAACACCGATCCTGCCTCTCTTGTGGATGAAACCCGGCATAATACCAATCTTGCACTGGCCTGGGGACTACAACACTATCAGAAAAGGTCCTCCCTTCTGAAACATCGGGGTTAAGTAAATGTACAATGATTCCGGGGCAGTTCGGTCCCACTAATCTATCCCACCATCAGCTTTGCTTCTTCCTCGCTGCAAGGCACACAACGAACCTGGTCTTGTTCTGCGTCTTCAACATATCCACAACCCGGACCATGTCATTCTGAGGAATCCCCTCAGTGATACTAACCCCTATCAATACCATCCCAAGCACAAAACTCAAAAGGCCCATTCAAACACTCACCAAACAACAAGCTTGATCTCCGCCTCGATGGCCTCCTCGATAGACTTTGCCGCGACCGGAGGTGGAACGAATATAGCGCTAGCATCGGCTACTCCGGAATCAACCCCCTGACCCCATAACACTAGCAGTAATCTTGAAAGAAAAAAAACATACCTCCGACCTTGCTGATAGCATCCTTCACAGTACCAAAAACCGGACGATCCAAATGCTGGCTTCCGGCCTTCCTCGGACTAATCCCGCCAACAACATTCGTACCATACTCAATCGCCTGTTGCGCATGGAACCTAAAAACACCCCACCTCCCACCTCCGTTAACTACGCCTCTTACACACACATGCATGACTTCTACCATCACTATTGTATCCACCTGAGGATTAAACATACGTTCCCTGTTTTCCGGTAAATCCTATACACAACACTTCAGCAGAGTCCTCCTCATTCTTTCCACCAGCCCCTGCTTTCGGTCGCAGATGCACAAACCTTGAAAGATAACCTTAGTATCAGCGTTAATGAGCAAATTCTTCGCAGTAGAAGCGTAGCCGGAGGAGGTCGAATACCCGCGAGTCACGGAGGCTACACGGAAGGTTGATAGACGCTTCAGAGCGAGCATTGTCGGTCGGCGAAGCGAAAGAGGGAGCAATGGGAAAAAATGAATGAGAGGGGACGTTGTTGTTAGTGGGGGGTTGGTGATCCCTTTTCGTGTTTCCCCTTGCACAGCAAGGTGACCGAGGAGTCCCGGGAATGGATGCGAGATGGAAAAGAGTTGCTGGCTTGGCGGTGCGGGCAGCTAGCAGCGAATTCTGGTGGAAGATTGGCGGTTCAAGCACCATTTGGGTCGGGCTCAACGCCGCCTATTTCAAGACCAAAACTAACCCCCGCCTTTGATGTCAGAAAATGGATCGGAATGGCGTCGGGTGGGGAGGGAAATTAGACCCCCGAACCAATTACCGCACTTGGAAACGACCTGGAATACCTAGACCACGTACTGGAGTGGAGCTATCATAGAAACAGCGCAGTGCAAATAACACAAACAAGAGCTGCGGAGATGTTGGGAAATACTACAGCCCAAGCTTCCTACAAGCACCTTACACCAACCCAAACGTTGTGCAACTACAAAACCCATCACTGATAATGAGGCTGTTCCATAGCTCGTTAGATCATGATTGCATCTGGACTTGTACTCGAGTACATTAAACAACCAGAGCCGGAGAGATCAACGCGCATCAGATATCAACAGGGTCATTCAATCCGCGATTAAAGTTTCTACATTCAACAATAACGCGAACCATCTATGCACAGAACCCTAAATCTGCACAACCTCTACACCGTTCTCCGTAACAGCTTTTACCGTCAATCCCTTGAAGTCTATCGGCAACCTCTTGATCAACTATACCCATATGTTAACAAAAATCTGGCCACCAAACCAAACAGCAACGACGGATACGGACCTCATCGTGACACATCCTCATCAACTTAATTCCCTCTTCCAAGGTGATGTCAGGGTGGTGATGCTTATCCAGAATCGACAGACAATAGTACTGAGCATATCCATGAGCAGCATAAGGTACGGCCGCGGATGATGCTAGGTAGTCCAGCCAGTAGAGATGAGGTTTCCCAGTAGTACAGTCGAATCCTCCGATAAGAAGGTTAACGTAGTAGGGGTTCTATCCATCCAAGTCAGCAACCCAAAATCCTAAACCGTAAGGAAAGAATCTATATGATACCCGGCTCCTCAAACTCTTCGCAAGCTGGCGCCTCACAAAGCTAGCAACAGCACTAGGAGACAGTTGCCATTTAGAGTTATTCCTCATCCCATACAACTGCACATTGGCTTGAATATATTCCGCAAATTGAACTATTCACACCCACACACACCCCAGTATTCATCAGCTTATTCCACCAACCAATCCAACTCCAGTGTCCCGATTTCCATCGATGGAACATACCAGTATCTCCCGCCTCTCCCGAGAACGCCATCAGAGTGTGTGGGTTTAAGGTCCTGGTTTTATCATCTTCTGCTTTGAGAATGGTCACCCCACGCATAGCAGCATTGGATGCAGCAAGTAGGACGAAGTCTTTCCCGGTGATTCCCAAAAGAACTTCCCTGTAACAGATATTAGCGATATATAACTGATAGGGGAGAGCCGGGGGATAAGTACATGTTCTAGGTATTGGATGGAGAGATTAATGAAGTTGATGGAGGACAGTTTTTAGTGGGGCAGGCGAGGGGTTTGGGTTTGAGCAATGGTGTTCGCCGTCGAGCTCATAGAATACCGGTAGCCAAAATCACGTGGGGTGGAAGTAGAGTACTGGTGCTGAGATGGCGTGGTGTAAGCGTATTTGTTAGAACGCCAAGAATTTATTCAGGCTGAACTTCAACGGATACTGGCAGTCCATATCGGAGACCCAATCGCCATCCTGAAGAACTTCTGTTCTCAGGGATCTCAAAATAAAATGAATTCCAAAGCCAAATCCAAGCCCGCTGATACTATAGCTAACTTAGAGGTGGTGTCTTCATCTTAATACGCCAACAACCAATCATAATTCCAAGAGAGCAAAAACGCACGGCCCGAGTGAAATTCCGTGAAGGTACCGGTAACCTAAATCCAAGAAGCTAACAAACACCAACCGAATACCGTAACCACTTTTCACAATTACAATTTTAAAAAACTACTTTTTGTACCCCCCCCCTTATCCTTGACTAAATTGCCATCCACATCCCGTTTCTCGCCGCCCTCTCCAATAACCTTAACACGACCCTTCCTAAGGCTGTTCCTAACGTCCTTCCTGCTTCCCTCTTTGACCTCCCCACCTTTATTCCCTTCGCCTAGATTCCGTTTCTTGATTTTCTCCTTCTCCCTCCTTCTCCGTCTCTGCTTATCCTCCCTAGTCATTTCTCTTGTTGAAACCGGAGCTCCGCTCTTGCCCACAATCTCTCTACCGCCGCCTTCGCCGATGGTTGCTACCGCCCTGCCTTTCTGGGGAGCATAGACTTCCTGTGGTGCGAGCATAGAAATGTTGGCGGCTAGGGCACCACCATCAACAGCACTTGGTTGAGCCTCCTCCATGGAGATAGCAGGAGCATCAACAACGATAGAAATGGCAGGCTTGGGAGGTTTGGGGGTGAAGTGCCAGCTGCTAAGGGCATCGAGTTTTCGAGAAACATCAGAGAAAAGTTCCCCAATTTCCCGGTGAGCTTCCGCCAATTTCTCATCCTTAATATCCGGGTTGTTTTCGGGGTCAATCTTTTGAAGGTGTTCCCTTTCGTAAATCTCTGCTAGGCCTTGCTGGGGTTTGGAATCGTCCAACTCAATTCTGCCTCTGCGGAAGCGAGATGAGATGTCATCAGGTCGTCTTCGGATCACTTCATCAAAATCAGAAGCGATGATTCTTCGCTTGATCATCTCCTCCAAATCCTCCGTGACTTCCTGGGTGATCACGGGGACCGGTTTTCCAGCCCGTTCAAAGTCCAAATCCTCCTCCAGGAGCGAGTTAAGAGGTCTAGTTGTAGATCTAGCTTCTCCGGCAAGAGTCCACTGCTTTTTTGCAACGTTCGCAGCTTCGAGTTGACGGATTTGTTCGATAATAGTAGCCTGGCGTTTCTCGTGTGTTGACCGATGACTTATGGGATTCGCTAGGTCATCATCCATATCAAAATCCGAGCCTTCTTCTGACACGTCATCATCGAACAGATCACGGCGTACCCGGGCCATCTCAGACTCAATATTAGAACCCTCTCTCTCCAATTCCTCTTCCAACCTTTTAGTCCGTTGGTTCCAAGGTTTCGACACTTTTGAAAGACGCTTCTTGGATCCCTTTTTGGCGGGTGGGGCAAAGAAGTCTTGGTACATTATCCCGTTCGAATTATCGTAGCTGTCATGCAGGTCCCCGTCTTCCTCATCGTAGTCGTCGTTCCCAACAGTGACAATCCCACCTTCGTCTTCAACTTCGTCATTGTCGGCCAATTGGTCTGGGTCGGCGTCATAGTCAATCTCCTCCTCATCAGACCCAAGCTCCCCACGTTCATCCTGCATTTCGAGCAATCGAGTTTGACGGTTGAAGTCATCAATTGAGAAGAAACCATCATTGAGCCCGTGAACATCTTGAACAAACTCCTCCCCCCCCTCCTCTGAGTCTTCCTCGATGCCCTCCTCGTCGTCGTCATCATCGGGGAGGGCAATTCCACCATCCTCATCCATAGGCTCTTCGTATTCCTCCTCGCCTAGGTCTTCATCGTCATCTACTTCCTCATCCTCTTCACTATCACTCTGACTACTGGTTCCACTAGCACTGTCGATATCCTCCTCAAACGCAACAGCCTTCCTCTTCTTCCCATTTGCCAACTCCCCACCTTTCGCATCACCATTAACACCCCAGGAAACGCCCTTGCCCTCACCAACCCCGCTTTCAACAGCGTCCACAACAAGCCTCGCCTGTTCCCAGACCTGATCAACATCGAATCCATCCAGATAAATTTTCTCCAGAACCTCACTTTTTTTTCCACCCGCCACACTCGCCGCCAGTGGGTCAAGGTATTTTTTCGCAAGCACTAAGGCAGCACTATGTAGTGAGGATTTGGGTTGCAAGAATTCATGCTGGCTGTTCGACAGAGCCTTTATTAATAATGAGGAGGAAGAGCCATTCATGGCGGAGTGGGGGGGGTTGTTTGCCGCGGAGAGTGTTCTGGAGGAATCGGAGGTCAGAGAGCCAGCCATTAGCTCAGCCAGAAGGATGTCGAAGTAGGGAAACGGGAAAGAAAAACTGGCTATGTTCCAGCGTTTGTGGCGGGCGGTGGGGTGGGAGAGAGCTCAATAATGCGAGATTGTTGCGAGCGGGACGAAAAAATAAAAAATAAAAATATAATAAAAGATGTGAGAGGAAACTTACTTTTGAATGCCAAGATTTCGAGCGTCACTAGAGTACAGTACCGGTAGGTCGAATCCGAAAATAATGAACCCTAACCCTAGTCAGGGATAACACCATGGAAATGGAGATGGAGGATGTCTTCAGAGGGGAGATGTGAATAGAGGCTTCCTAAACGTCGTAAAATTATAGTACGAGAGTAATTAGAGAGAAAAAACGAATGGTTGATCGCGTAGCTGAATGCGAGAGGGGAAGCCGCATCCTTTGAGCCTCTGACCTTGACTTTAGGAACCCGTTAAGCTGAAAGAAAGTTAAGTCTTACCAGAGTCTGCCTCTCATTTGAGTATAAAATGTTCCGCTATCAGACATTAGGCAATATCAAGGGCTGGCCGACAGCATCGGCCCTCTATTTCTCCTACGGTACTAGGGTACAAAGGGTGCTATCGTTTGATCTACGTTGCTATCATACACTATCTCATAATATATGACAACCTGCGCTCATTGGACTACAATTTTTCCATGATCATGGGGTACGAACACGGCGGTAACGGCCGTCAGGGGTTTAGATCCTAATTTGAAAAGTACCAACAGCCAAAACGCCAACCCGAACCATCCTGAAAGGCAAAAATCCATTGATATGAAATTTAGATCCCTTACCATACCCTGGAATAAAAAAAGATAAGGAAAGGACAAAAACTTCTTAGTCGATCCAAGCGATTTTTTTTTTATCCACTACATTTAAGACATCCCTGAGACCCCCCCCCCCATTTCCAGCAGGTATCTAGTAGAAGCTATTACGGGAGTAATAGTTAGTAACTATAACCTTAGTGATTCCCGTATCCCATCCAAGGACAAACTTACAATCCAATGACCTTTCCGGCGACGTGCTTTCTCCTAGCCTCCTCGTGGTCCATGATACCGGCAGAGGTGGTCAAGACAATGAAACCGAACTGACGGGAAGGGAGAAGCTTGACAACCCACTTCTCGAGGTCGCCGAGTTTGACATTGTATCTAGGAGAGATACATCCAGTTTTGTTGATACGTCCCTTGAGCTGGATAACTATCTTTCCGGAACGGTGGTCGTCAACCTCCTCGAACTCGCCAATGTATTCTACATAATATATCAGCATGTCGCGCCGGATTAAACGTTTACGAGATCCATAGAAGAATCGAAGAGTGAAAGGAAGAGAAAACGTGTAAGAGTCCTGCGCATGGTATTTGATTTTCCGGGAACTTAAAGGACAAAGGTCGTGGAGAGTTCGAGACAGTTCGTCTAGTTATCATCCCGAGTATTGGGGGGAAGGGAAAGTGCAAACAGGAGCTCGAACCTCTGGTAAGGGTGGGGCTCGGGGCATATATAAACAGCTGGATCATGGGGCAATTACCGTGCTTTTGCATAACGCTCAAGAACTTGACAATGACTTTGGAGGAAGGCCTAATAAGGACCTGCCTCTTTCCAGCCTTCTCGGCGTTGTTGATAGCGTTCAAGCAATCATTGAGGACTGAAGTCTTAACCATATTGAATTGTGCTGTCTAATTGAGCGGAGGTCGCCAAAAAAAATCAGCCATGAGCCATTTTGAGTGTCCCTCTTTCTTTTCTCGAATGAGAGCATCTCGAGAGAAAAGGTAAGGGGGATTCAAATAGGCTTGTCGACTTACCTCGGGGGTGAAGATGAAAATAAGCTGGCGTCGGTCGGTCGGTTGGTGGTTAGGTGGATGTCGTGCTGTCGTTATTGCCGGAAACCGAAAATAATTTGATGGGTAGGAAATTAGAGTTGTGTGGGTTAGTGGGCATAGTGCGACTGCGTTTCTGAAACCCTAATCCATTACTCATCTCATGCGGTTCCATCCCATCTAATCTTGTCTTGCAGCCATCCTCGATAAGGCTTTTATTATCCTCGCCAGTGAGCAGTTACCCTGTCTTATTTGAAAGGTGGAGTGCGTGCCAAGTCGAAGATTTCTTTTTCCCTAAAAAAAATTTGGATTTCCCCCACGGCGCCTAATCGTGTCGGCCAAAGTAAAAACTACTTCACCGCGACCTATTGGTTCAATTGAACACCGATAATCAAAACAATGTCATCCTTCTTTTCTACCCCAGGTTCTCTGAAGAAGCGCAAACGATCAGAAGCAGCTACATGCTTTGGTGGGGGAAAACCCAAAAAGCCAAGGGAATCTTATAAGAAGAATGCGCCGGAAGATGACGATATATCAAGTGGTTCCGAAAGTGGTGATCAAGAGGGGAATAAGGGGGCACGAAGTGAGGATGAAGAGGATGAGGATGAGGAGTTTGTTGGGGAAACAGTGGCAGAGAAGAGGTTAAGACTAGCTCAGCAATACCTAAATAACCTCCGAGCAGAAGTTGGTATATTTACAACATTCAATTAGAACCAGAAAAACACTGACAAGAATGAACGATAGATGAAGTAGGATTTGATGCAGCTAACGTCGATCGCGATATAATTGCTGAGCGTCTAAGAGAGAGCGTGGTATGTATATTTTATATAACGCAAAGTATCCCCAAGCTAACCTTATAACTATTAAGGCAGAAGAGAAAGGTAAAGTTTACAGACATATCTCCTCACAGTTCTCCTTCGCTACCGCACATTCTACCCTCTTCCGTATGGATTCCGGACCTACTACAGGCATCGCGACATGTTCCCCGTTCATCTACACTATCACTAAAGACGGCTATCTCATAAAGTGGGAACTCCCAGTATATCCGCACCCTCCTGCTACCGGCACAAACTACACAGTCTCGCAAAAGCCAAAACGAGTCACGTACGTTCGGGCCCGTCGCAAAGTGGATGCGGACAGTTTCCAGGGCCATACAGGGTCAATCTTGTGTGTTGCGGCATCGCAGGACGGAAAGTTTGTTGCAACCGGGGGACAAGATACGAGGATAGTCGTATGGGATACAGAACTTCTGAAAGCTTTGAAAGTCTTTAAGTTCCATCGCGGAGCGGTGACTGGTCTCATCTTCCGGCGTGGGACAAATCAGCTGTATTCTTGCTCTGCCGACCGTAGTGTTAAGCTATGGAGTTTGGATGAGCTAGCCTATGTTGAGACGTTGTTCGGTCATCAAGATGAGGTCGTAGGTATCACTGCGCTAGCCGGCGAGCGATGCGTGACGGTCGGCGCCAGAGACCGTACAGCAAGACTGTGGAAGATTGTGGAGGAAACTCAACTTGTGTTCCGTGGAGGTGGAGGAAGCGGTGGAACTGAGTCGAGAAAGCCCCGGAAAAACAAGGACGGGAGCAAACGCTACGAGGAAGGCACAATCGACTGTGTGGCCATGATAGATGAGGAGCACTTTGTTACTGGTAGTGATAATGGGTATGCACCCATTTGCCTCAAGCCTCTTTCCACTCTAACCATAGTCGCACAGGGACATCTCCCTCTGGTCCATTTTCAAGAAAAAGCCCGTCCACACAATCCAGCTCGCCCACGGCCTCCAGCAAACCCTCCTACCAGCCAATCACACCGCTGAATCCAACCCCACCGACCCACCACCAGAGCCATGTCCCTGCTACGTCACTGCCTTAGCTGCAGTCCCCTATTCGGACCTAGTCCTCTCCGGTAGCTGGGACAACCAAATCCGCGCTTGGAAGGTCTCCGACAAGCGCAAACTCGAGCCTCTTGGAGCTCTCGGCCCCTTAGGCAAGGATGCTGTTCGCGGGGTAGTCAATGGGATATCTATTGTTGAGCGTGGTGAGGGAGGGAAGGAGGTGCTGGCTGTATGTGTCGGTACTGGGAAAGAGCTGAGGTTAGGAAATTGGCTTAAGGTGGATGGAAGAAATGGAGGGTACGTTATTGAGGTGGGTAGAAAGGAGGCTGGGAAGCCGGCTCTAGTCGAGCAAAGTGGAGCCGATGGACCCGTAGGAGAAGCCAATCTTGATTAAGCCGGCTGAGTTTGATCAACCCTTAAAGGGATAGAAGGGCGAGTATCTGTGTGATACCATGTATTCGACAAACACAAAAGCATGGGGAGCTATTTGTATATAATTACTTTACAATAATCTAGTTTTGGGCTTTAGCACCAATGACAACAGTGGAGTACAACCCGGTACCATCTCATCACAAATTATCACTCGGTCAGTCTTTCCCTAAATCGAAAATACTGCAGGGGCCCCGCCACATATCACCTGTTCAAAATCTATCGGCTCTCAGGTCTAGGTTCTCCCTCCCTTCTTCTATTTCTCCCCCCATCATTTATCGATCGATGATGTAACCCCCCTAACACCACCTCCACTATGCCCAGCCAAACCTCAGTCCCATTTAACTGCTCCAGGGGCATCGCCGAAAAGTCACTGGTCACTCCAGAGGCCCAAATCCAGGCCTGGAGTTCCGCACGCTGAAAGCGCTCTGCGGGGAGGAGCTAATAACTAAATGCAAGACAGCGCTGGATCCGGATGTGACACTCGAGAGTCGGGGGAGCGATTAGAGGGGTTTTTGCTCTGGTGTTCTACTATGCTTCGGGTGTGTGGTATCATAGGGGGGTGTTTGGCACTAGTTTATATCTGGCTTAGGGCTTGTGGGTTTGCTGTTATATTGAGCTCGTGGGAGCAGTGTAGAAATGAAGTGAGGATTGGAGTTGGCATCGCGTTCTGATTAGTTGTGAAGATATCAAGGAGAACAGCCAGTGCAACCCCAGCGGGGGCAGTTTTGACCCCACTGCAACCTCAGCCATCCACCTAAAGAACATGCAAGTACTTTAAGCCAATCTCAAGCTAGGAATTCTCGAGCAGATATCTGTGTACGAAGATCTATGTTTACATCTCCTTACCACACCGAACCCACCCATATACACCGCTGAGATAACCCCCCCACACTAATCTACCCACTCCTCACAGCACAATATTGGTCGTCTCCTTCGCCGACTTCGCCCTCGAAGCCATAATCTCATTCACAATCCCCTTCTTCGCCTCCTTAATCTCTTGCACCGTCCTCGCCCCCCCCCTCACCCCCTTCCCCCCCTCTACCGGCGCCGTATGCCTCCCATCCCTCTGCAAATTCCCGTGCACAACCACCTCAGGCCATACCTTCGCATACTGCGCATCGTAAATATTCGACCACTTAACCACTACATCCCCTTCCTGTGGTATTGGCAACTTAATCGGCGGATCCTTCTTCGCCTTCTCTCCCTTCCGGAGTGGCGGCGGGTTGGCAACCTTACTTATGCGGTCCACTTCCATCCTTATGCTTTCCGCCAGATCCGCGACCGAATTTGCCTTCTGGTTCATGAGGATACGGGTGCGCTCCTTTTTGGGTTTCTGGAGGAGTTCCTTGGAGTATGAGGTTTCGTGCAGGTGGCGGAATTCCCGGAGCATGCGGAAGGTGTTTATACCCATTAGGCTTTCCTTGAAGGTCACGGTTGCCATGGGTGCCCATACATCTTTCCGGAGGGCCGCTGGAACGGACTTTTTGCCGACGAAGGTGAGCTGTCGGAGGGAGTCTCTGTTCTGTTTTGGAATGATCGTAAGTAACGGTTCCCGCAAGAATGGGGGGGGTTGAGGGAGGGTACTGACGTCGAGAGTTCGCGAGAGTGAGTATAGCACTCGATTGCTCAGGAGATTGTTGTAGATGAAGATGTATTTCCCATGATCCGGGGGCACCGGATAAGGCTTAGGCATTATATTAATGACCTTTTTGACGACCTTTTTGACGACCGTTTTGACGACTTTTTTGACGACCGTATTGGTGGCCCCGTGGACCGGCTTTGTGGTGGCCATTGTGTAGGTAGAAGTGCTGTTGATATGATGCCGTCCGTCGTAAGGTTAGGAGTGGATAGCTCGAGTGTCGAATGGTCAAGGTTTGTTGTTTCCGGTCCCTCTTTGTCAGCGTACTACACACATAGAGGCTCAAGTCCACGTTTTTCTCACACCAAATATGAGACGAACAAGCATCTCACAACTATAGTCATGGCTTCTGTCGCTCCAAAGGTGTCCTCCCCGATCCTGAAAAACTCGCTAATTACTCCATGGGGTACGAACTAACTTTTCTTTTCTTTTCTTTTCTTTTCAGATGTCCTGGTTCAAGATCACCCTCATCCGCTCCGGCATCGGCATGACTGAGCGCCAAAACAACGTCCTGAAAGCCCTCGGCCTACGACATCGCATGAAGACAGTCTATCACCCTGTCTCCCCCGACACCGCCGGTATGATCATGAAAGTTAAGGAATTGTTGACAGTCAGCGAGGTCGACAAACCTCTTACACAAGCTGAGATCCATGCGAAGAGACAGCCGCCAAAGGGGTACTACGTCGAGAAGCAGGGAGTAGTAAGGGAAGACATCGAAGGCTCATGAGATAGGATGGCGGATATTCTGGAGGCTTAATTGTATCATGTCAGGGCTGGGTGGGTAGAGAAGGGAATATTGTGAGATATACGTTGGTAGGGTGATGATGAGTGAGGCATATAGGGGGGTGTAGATGGGGTCTTGGGACATTGGCATGGGACTGGAGTTAGATAGACTTGGGTTCCGCTTTATCCTGGCATCTACCTGATAAAATCGCAGCCTTGCAATTGTCCCTATAATAAGAATAATGAATCTGAGCTTTTTGGGTGCTCGCAGTGATATTTTGTGACCTAATCCTTTATCAACCAAAGAAACCAAAGTTACCCGGCCTTTTATTCTGGCCACAGGATCCCCCACCACCAAACCTCCAAATCTTTCAGCCAGCGCGACACCAACCAACACCTCGAGCTCTGAGCACTACCGTCGCAATGCCGTCCACACACGACAAAGAGAAGCCATGGGATACCGATGACATCGACAAATGGAAGGTAATCAACCAATCCCCCTCACAACCCCATAGTAAACAGAAAGAACAGAAAACTTAACAACCCCACCCCCAGATTGAAGAATTCAAACCCGAAGACAATAAAGCCGGAGCCTTTATCGAAGAGTCCTCCTTCGCTACGCTCTTCCCCAAATACCGCGAAACCTACTTGCGTGAAGCCTGGCCGCTAATTACCCGCACACTCGAAAAGCACCACATAGCCTGCACGTTGGATCTAGTAGAAGGTAGTATGACCGTGAAAACCACCCGAAAGACTTACGACCCCGCCGCGATCTTGAATGCCCGCGATCTGATCAAGTTGCTGGCTCGCTCGGTTCCCGTCCCGCAGGCGATCAAGATTCTCGAGGATGGGGTTGCGTGCGATATCATCAAGATTGGGAACTTAGTCAGGAATAAGGAGAGGTTCGTCAAGCGGCGGCAGAGGATTTTGGGACCGGGTGGGAGTACGCTTAAGGCTTTGGAGCTGTTGACTGGGTGTTATATACTTGTTCAGGGGAGTACTGTTTCTGCGATGGGAGGGTATAAAGGGTTGAAGGAGGTTAGGAGGGTGGTGGAGGGTTGTATGGATAATATACATCCAATTTATCATATCAAGGTATGGGCACTGGTGTTAGGAAGTGGAAGGGTCAGTTTGTGCTAATTCGGGAAACGTAGGAACTCATGATCAAACGAGAACTCCAAAAAGACCCCGAACTAGTCAATGAGAATTGGGATCGCTTTCTCCCACAGTTCAAGAAGAGAACCCTAAGCAAGCGCAAGAAGCCACGGAAAATCACAGACAAGTCGAAGAAGACATACACTGTGCGTCATCCCCATTGTCTCACTATTTATTTGGATACTAACTTGCCCAGCCGTTCCCTCCTGCTCCTGAGAAATCAAAGATTGACCTCCAGATTGAGTCCGGAGAGTACTTCCTTTCCAAACAGAGCAAAGAGCGCGCCGCGCGCGACGAGCGAGAAGAAAAACGCAAGGAAAAGAAGGAGGAAAAGAAGAAGGAGCGAGAAAAGGATTTTGTCCCACCGCTTGAGGCAGGCGATCGCAAGAATGATAAGAAGAAGCGAAAGCACGAGGGCGAGACAAAGGAGGAGAGGAAAGCTAGGAAGGAGGAGAGGAGACGAAGAAAGGCTGCCGAGGCATAAACATCAAAAATTACTCCTTTCCTTCCCCCATCTGCTTCTCACTTATGTGTATCAAGTCTCATGTATTTTCGAAGGTCTACTTGGAGTTTTATTGTTTTTGTCATATTTTAGATGAGGTTTGGATGGAGGAGGGAGAGGTCTCTCTCTTGTCTTTTTGTCTTTGTTGTGGCAGTGTACATTACATTTACGACTAGGTTGGTTCCCACCTTCAGCAACTGAGAATTAAAATGTGCCCCCTTTCGTGAACAAGTAAAAAAAATAAAAATAGAGAGCCAAACCATGAATCCCATCGAAATCGTCCCCCCACACCGTCAATCTCCCCTCAAATTAAAGATTTGGAAAAGGCCGTAGCATCTTCGTCAAGCATCTCACACCCTCGTAGCCAACCCCGGCACACCAGCATACCTCTCCTCCCTCTCCGTCTTGAAAAACAGCTGCAAGAAAAACTCTTTGCTATCCGAATCGAAATGTGTCCAGAACTTCCCAGGACTCCTATCCACCTCCCTAGCTTGTAACTTGAACGAAATCGTCTCATATGGCTCCGCAGCAACCAACAGATACTGAAAATTCTTATCGGCAGGGACCTCAACCCTCTGCTCGAAAGCGCTCATGAACCGATACCGGGGTTTAATCTCGGTACCGATCTCAGGGTACTGCAACTGGAAGAGCAACCCCAACTGCCGAGTAACGGGGTCCCGGAGCTTGGTAATTTTGTAACCGGGGCGACCGATTTTCAAGTGCTTTTTTGGCGCGATGAGCTGCTGCCCAATCATGCCTTGTGGCAGGCCGGTTATCGGGTCGAGGTTTCGACCCTCTTTGGCTTCGCGAGCGGCGCGACGGGCGAGGTTGGTCTGGTGCTTGCGGCCCTGGGTGTGGGCGAGGTAGGAGCCATCGTTTTGGTGGACTGTTAGACAGAGACGGCACTCAAAGGAGCCGACGTGGTTTTTGAAGCTATTGGGCTTGTTAATTTTTGGGTCTCCGCAAGTCAAAATTAAGGTGAAGGTGATTGCTCACAAGTAGGGGTCTTTGTCAAGGTCTATGGTCTCGAGTGCGAGTTTTCGGAGACGCTCACGTCTATCTTGGTTTGATACTGAGTGTGAGGCGACGCCTCCGCCGCCGAAGCGTGATCCGACCCTGCCTTCGTATGCCATTGTTGTCGCTGTTGGTGTTTGGTGAGGATGTTGAGTTGAAGACTTTGATGGAGGCGACGCGATCAGCTGTTGAACCGGGTAACCTTATCCCCAATTTCTAGACTGGACAGCCTCTCACCACCGCTCAAACGTAGGAATCACCTAGCGCACATCCTCACAAATACACTACCAGCAGCAATCATTGAAACCTAAATTAGTACCACTATCCCAACATCTACGATACAACAAAACATCCTTCAGGCAAAAATGTCCGAACCAATCCCCGAAGCGATCCCAACCTCCCAAGACCCACGCAACAAACGACCGACAAAACGTCGCGCCCTCTCCCCGGCTTCCGCCCAAGCCACCGCCCTAACAAACCTCTTCTCGAAGCCCGATCGAGAAATACACATGCCCACCAATCCCAAAACCAAAGTCCTCCCTCCGCCCCCTGAGATCGTCACAAACGTTCAGGGATCCAGCGCGGGAGCTGGATCAGGCGAGTTCCATGTTTACAAGGCCGCACGGCGGAGGGAGTATGAGAGGATACGGTTGATGGAGGAGGAGGTTGAGAGGGAGAAGGCCGAGAGGGAGTTTCTAGAAAAGACGGAGGGGATGAAGAGAAGGGATGAAGAGAAGACCGAGAAGAATCGGAGGAAGAGGAGGAAGAAGGGTGGGAAGGGGGGTGGGAAGAAGGGGGGTGGGGGTGGCGCTGCGGGTATCAAGACTGTCAATGGTGAGGTGGCATCGAAAGGAGGGACGGAAGAAGGGAATCGCGTGGAGGATGGTGGCGCTGATGGCGCTGATGGTGAGGCAATGGCACCAGGAGCCGGAGGAGGAGGGCTGATCATTCACGATGATGACGACTGAGGTGTTTGCTTTCAGCACGCTGGAGGAGCATATCGGACCTTCGAATGTCCTTATAGCTCTTCTTGCTAAGCATTGGCGTTTGGGATATATCTTTCTATCGGCGACTTGACACGCGCCGGAGCTATGGCGGCTTGGATACCACAGACACGATAGCTATGGAACGGCCACTGCGGATCCTGTCTTGCCCTGGGCAGCGTTGTGATACGGTCCGGAATGTACAGTACATAGAAATTCTAGAGCTGGTACAGTGCATGAGTGGACCAAAAAGGTCTGATCCGTAAGCGTGGACGATACCGCACTGTAGAGGATCATACAATTCGCCCAAAATCCTTACACCACATCTTAATACTGTCCCTCTTGTATCACTTTCTGCTGAGGTTCCACCCTTAAATTTTATCAACTGGGGACCGAGCGATAAGCATTGATTGTAATAATAGGGTTAGGTTTATCAGGCAATTAACGCGTCTCCGGGAACGGCGTGAGTGACACGCTTCACGTCCCCCAGAGCTTGACAACGGCGCTTTCGCACCAAAATATCAAAGGCTACACCCAAGTTCTATGTACAATCATGTCTGATCCAAATTCACCAAAAGAGGACATTGCTCTTCCAGACGCCCCAGCTACTCCCCAAGAATTTCAAGATGCAGACTTTGATTCAGCCTCAGACTCGGACTCCCCAGCTGGCAAAATAGATGTGAAGACAGAGCCACAGACCGATCCTCCAGAACCAGCTTCCCCTGCGAAGATCGAGATTAAGAAGGAGGAAGGTGGGGACTTGGATAATATATTCAAAGACGAGGAAGAAGAGGACTTTTTCGGCGACGACGACGATGCGGACTTCTTAGCGTCGGAGGTTGGGGCAGTGTATGTTGCTTCACATAACCTCTCACTTTTAAACTACCCGGGCTTGAGAAGATTATAGACTAATTGGATTTTGGATGAAGTTCAATAGCGCCCGGAAGTGGACCTTCAGACCCACAGGTCATCCTAACATTCTATCAACGCCTATTCCCGTTTCGTCCCCTCTTCCAATGGCTCAATCACTCCCCGATTCCGTGCCATGACTTTGGACACCGTGAATTCGCATTTACTCTGCAGAACTCAGCATATTTGCGATATCAATCATTTCCTACTATGGAATTGTATGCCCCCCCCCTTCCCCTCCTCCTCTTATCTGCCTAACGCTTCCCTAGACTCCGAAAAGAAATTCTCCGCCTCAATCCCTCCCGTTTCGAAATCGGTCCGATATACAGCGCCAATCCACGAGACCGCAAGACACTGCACAAGAGCGCCTTCCACCCGCTGAGCAAGGAGCTCGTCTTCGATATAGATTTGACGGATTATGACGAGATCCGTACCTGCTGTGATAAGGCCAACATCTGTAACTTATGCTGGAACTTCATTACTGTTGCTATAAAGGTGATGAACGCAGCGCTGAGAGATGATCTTGGGTTTAAGCATGTGCTGTGGGTGTACTCGGGGAGAAGAGGAGCCCATGCCTGGATCTGTGATAAACGTGCGAGGTCGCTGGATGACGCTAAGAGAAGGGCTATAGTGAATTACTTGGGACTAGTGAAGGGTGGCGGACAGGCGGGAAAGAAGGTTAACATCTGGAGGCCTTTGCACCCGCATATTTCGTGAGTCCCTAGACTCTAGAGCGTGAAGATATAGGCTCCTAACAAAGTATGCGCGAGGAAAAAGTCGCAGTCTAAACCTCCTAAAGGATCGTTTCGAAAACGACATCCTCCGCGAACAAGACCCCTGGCGCGACAACGAGAGAGCCGAAAAACTACTCCAGCTGCTCCCAGATAAAAGTCCCTCCCCTCCCCTCCGCCGACTCAAGAAAAAAAATGAAAGAAAAAACTAACACCCCCAGCCCTCAACGACGCCCTCCGCAAAAAATGGGACAACCATCCCAGCCGTCCCAGCCTCAACAAATGGGCCGACGTCTACGACGTAGCCAAAACCGGCGTATCCGAAGGATTAAACCCCGCCCGTCTGAAAGAGAGCAGGGAGGAGGTAGTCCTCGAGTACATGTACCCACGGCTCGACGCTGAAGTCTCCAAGCACCTCAACCATCTGCTCAAGAGCCCGTTCTGCGTGCATCCCCAGACTGGGAGGGTTTGTGTGCCCATTGACGAAAGGGATTTGGGGGCTTTCGACCCCATGGCTGCGCCGACCGTTCTGGGATTGTTAGGGGAGATTGATGCTTGGGATAAGGCGCATAAAAGGGAGGAGAAGGTTGATGGTATGCTTCTTTTCTTCTTTCTTCCTACCCGCCTCTTCTCGGGTTTGATCTTGGTGGTACTAATGGGGTTTGTGGTGGTAGATTATGAGAAGACTTCGTTGAAGCCGTATGTCGATTACTTCAAGACCTTTGTGAATGGCCTTCTTCGGGACGAAGCGGGAGTAAAGCGAGAGAGAGAAGGGAATAGTGGAAATTCAATGGAGTTCTAAATTAGGCCGCAACTGCCTCCTTTTTTCGCTTTATTCCGTCAAATACCACACCTGTATCGTAGAACTACAAACCCTTTAGTTATCATACTTGAACTGTTATGGGGAAAAGATTTCCCTATTTATCATAGCCTCTCACTCGCGTGAAAACAAAATTCCCACCAATACAAAATGATTACCTCCCCCACAAACTCCCTAAGAAGCCCCCCTTCTTCCCTTCCTTCTCCTTCCCTCCTTCCTCCACATTCCTATCCGTGACAGCCCTGGGAGCGCCGTCACTAGGATACTCAATAAAATTAAACGCCACATCTAAAAACACCGGCTTGACAGGAACCGGCGCGACCTTCGGCGGCCACTGGACAATCCCATTCTCAAAGTCGATCTTGCCCTCAGGATACTGGTCCAGCCTCTCCACCAAAACTCCCCCACCCTTACCCGCGGTCTTGGTTGACTTCGCCGCGATCAGGTCCATTTCTACGAGGGCTCTGAAGCGCGCTACTTCGTTTTCCAGCGTTGATATCAGGGACTGGGATTCCGCGGGGGCGATATCTAGGCCTTTGTGTGATGGGGGGGTGGCAATGGATTGGGGGATGGGTGGGGAGGAAGTAATGTGTGAGAGGGCGCGGGCGAAAAGTGCTAGGGCGTTTGTACGGTTTGAAAGGATTGCGTGGGAGCGCGCGATTGTGGAGCATTTGAGGGCGGAGAAGTAGGCCTTTTTGGAGTCGAGCTCGGAGGTGAAAGGTTCATCGGCCGCGACGCCGGGGAGGTTGTAGACTTGTTCTAGACTCTATAGATAAAACATTATCAGAATTGTAGTAACAGGGCAGAAGGGCGAGGGAAGGAAGAGATGGTGTACTTGGAGAATGGCATCATAAAGAGCTACCTCCTCTTTTAAGTGACCGAGCTTCTTAACTCTGACTTCTTCGCCACCCTTCTTGTTCTTCCTTTTCCCGCCTTGGGCTATTCCTTCGACCATCACGCGATTTCGCGCGATACGCCAGCAGATTAGGGAGTAATTTACCAGTGTCCAGGTTAATTGTAGATTTTGCATCTTTGGATCGCCCATGCTGACACCCTCTGCTGTCTGCCGGTCGATTGCCTTTTTGGTTGCGTCTACCACTTCTTGCCATGCCAGCAGCACTCCGTCGAAGGCTTCGGTCGAGCTGGGGTTGTCCTTCTGGAGGGAAAGGTATGCATGCTCCGCCGCCTGAGATGCTACTAAGGCCACGGAGATATCTGCGTCTTCCACAGGTGCAGTACGTGAGCGCCAGGTTACTGAAGTAACTGTCACACCTGCTCCGCCCCCTTCTGATGCCTCCGAAGCAGGGTCAGACAAGGCTTTTGCATCTAGGGCCTCAACCGCCTTCACAATCCTCTCATCCTGCCTAGGAAAGTTCTGCCTAGAGATAGTCGCGACATCCATACTCCTAGGTAGCTGCAATTGATACGCCGAGTATCGAATACTCGGATCGACGGTGCTCGTCAACTGGTCCTTGTAAATCTCGTTCTTTGAAAATGATAATAATGCCGAGTATATAATCTTTGATATAGCGAACGCCTTGATCGAGTCCTCCCAATGCGATTTTTCAAATGCCTCCGACCCGCGCAGTGATGCGGCATAAGCATTTGCTTCTAAGACGTCGTAATCCGTAGACATAGACGCCGGGTCTTCGAGGAGTGCGCATAACTGTACAGCATAAGACTGAGCTTTGTGTAGGCGGGAGACAAGATGTGACTTCATCGCTGCGGAGGCGACAGTAGTGTCGTCTGCTAAGAGAGACTTCATCTGCATTGCATGGGCCCATGCTCGCTCGGAGGAGTAGAGGTATAGGTGGACGAATCTATTGTGGGAATTGAATAAAAAGATATTATATCGAGGATTATAGAATTTCAAACCTGGGCTCTTGCGCAATTTCTTCCGCAGTCAATCGAGGCTGCGGTGCGTATTTCTTCGATTTGGAGGTCTGCCAGCCAAGTCGTCTTCGGAGAGTTGCCAGTCGACGAGAGCACATTTTTCGGACGGCGTGGTAGTCCCCAAGTACCTGAGCCTCCTGGCGGAGGGCGGAAACAAATGGGATGATTTCCATAGCTTCAAAAAAGGATTGTTGGTGAAGCTAGATTATAACACTGAGCAAATGCCGATACTGTATGATACGAGTAGTAATACCTCCCTTTGGTGGGGGGGCTGAGGGGCAAGGCGTGCCAGAAGTTACCGAGTCACGGGGTGCTTTGTGTCACTCAGCGAGCCTCCAACAACCCCAGTCCTCTTTGTGGCCGTGCAGCGAACCACACCGGAGTGGGAGGGAGCTCGACCACCGCATTCTCTCTCCCCGCTTCAACAACCACAATTATACCTTTGGAACCCACTCCGTAACCTAGAAATTTCCCTATTCCAACTTCTCTCGTTTAATTCCAAGATGAACGAAGCTCCTATTGGTAAGTTCTAGCATTCCCGCCGATTTCCCAGTTTGGCTTGCTGACCTGGAGTTCTCTCTTTCTAGTTCTCGATGGGGGAACTGGTTTGTAGGTTCACCTGAGTTCTCCGGCTATTGCCGATAGTTGGCGCCCTCGAAGAGACTCCCGAAAATACGGTATTAACGATGTGCTTCAATTGTTGTGTAGCCTTAAGGTCGGATACGCTGGCCAGAACTTTCCGGAACACCAGTACCCGTCTATCGTTGGGCGTCCGATATTGAGAGCGGAGGAGCGTGCTGGCGATATGGTACGAGTTTATCTGTTTAAGATGTTTAAGATGTTGCTTGGGAAAGAGAGTGCTGATTTTGTGGGAAGCAGATTGTGAAAGATATTATGGTCGGGGACGATGCTGCCGCCGTTCGGACGATGCTACAGATTACATATCCGGTATTACTGGCTTTCCTGTGCACGGTACATGAGCTGACAAGGATGATAGATGGACAACGGTATTATCAAAAGATGGGAAGACATGCAGCACGTGTGGGACTACACATTTTCAGAAAAGCTACAAGTCGATACCACCGGTCGTAAGATCTTACTCACGGAGCCTCCCATGAACCCGTTGAGCAACAGAGAGAAGATGTGCGAAGTTATGTTCGAAAGGTATAACTTCGGGGGTGTTTATGTCGCTATCCAGGCGGTGCTCGCTCTCTATGCTCAAGGTGAGAGATGATGAAATGCTATCGTCGAGTCGCATAGAGATAGTTAAAATGTCTTAGGTTTAAGTTCCGGTGTCGTCGTCGATTCCGGAGACGGTGTAACCCACATCGTCCCTGTATACGAGAGTGTGGTCCTTAACCACCTTACCCGCCGTCTCAATGTTGCTGGCCGTGATGTTACCCGCCAGCTCATCAACCTTCTCCTCCGCCGGGGGTATGCTTTTAACCGTACTGCCGATTTCGAGACTGTCCGCCAGATTAAAGAGAAGCTATGCTATGTCAGCTATGACCTAGAGCTCGACCACAAGCTCGCCGAGGAGACTACTGTTTTGGTGGAGAGCTACACCCTCCCAGACGGCCGTGTAATCCGTGTCGGTAGTGAGCGATTTGAGGCGCCGGAGTGCCTCTTCCAGCCCCACCTCGTGGACATTGAGCAGCCAGGAATCGCAGAGTTCCTGTTCAACACTATCCAGGCTGCCGACGTAGATGTCAGAACCTCCCTATACAAGGCTATCGTACTTTCCGGCGGTTCAAGCATGTATCCCGGCCTCCCTAGCAGATTGGAGAAGGAATTGAAGCAACTATGGCTTACCAAGGTGCTACACGGTGATCCGACACGACTAAGCGTAAGTTTTCACTCCTACCTAGCTCCAACCCAACATCATAAATCATGACTAATTCACTAACCCTTCCAACAGAAATTCAAAGTCCGGATCGAAGACCCTCCACGAAGGCGTCACATGGTCTTCCTTGGCGGCGCCGTTCTCGCGAACATTATGGCGGACAAGGAGAATATGTGGATCACAAAGGCGGAATGGGAGGAACAGGGTCCTCGTATCATTGAGAAGTTAGGTCCTCGGTAAAAATATCCGTGAGAGGAAGAGGAGCAAAAACAGTACCTTGTAGATGGTGGTTTGTGGTTTCCTTTTTTTTCTTTCCTTCTCTCTTCGTGCGCTCTCCTGATACCGAAGCCAGGGGATTAACTGGAGGGTTCCCTTGGGATTCAATAGAAGTGTGGTTGGTAGAGTGGGATGATGATGAAAAGGTAAAAATCTTATGTTGTGAATGAGAGAAAGTAATCGTGTTTTTTTTTCTTTCTTCTTTCTTTCTTTTGGGTTCTTAATTTGAAGTTGGTCTGCGCATGCGGGGTGGTTTTTGAAGCTCCAGCTTAAACCACAGCACGCTTGCCAGTGAAGTTCTACGGGTGTGATGGAATGCCCTATCAGACGACGAAATTACAATACGGTACTACGACAAAAGCACACCGACGCTAAAATATCTCTGATTTATTGTATCAAAGCTGTAATAAGCTCGGTTCACACGCTACAGAAATTATCATCTAAGCGTCCACCTCCATAGCATCTCCCGCCGTACCCCCACTGGCGGGGGCATCGCCCAAGTCGACGATGGTGACATATTTCTTCAAGTCTTTTTTCTCAACAACCATCTCCTTAATATACCCAGTTGTACCACGGGCAAACTTGTACGACATCTCCTTGGGCACACGTTCATTCGGCGTGATATGATTGCGCATGAGCGTCGCCTATCCATCCCCCAACTAATTAGCCCCTCTCCCTCCTACAATAATCGAAATAGTGAAAAACATACCCTCTCAGAAGTGATAACGCAGACATCGACATTACTCCCAGACCCCAAGTCGTTGAAAATACCCGCCAGAATAGCCTCAGAGCAAAGGTCAACCGCTTCCTCCCTGGTCAGGGACTTCTCCCACTTCGTCTCAAAGACCGCCATGGCGGCGAGGGAGCCAGAGCCCATGGTGACATACGGCAGCTTATCGGTGGACCCGTGAGCGTGGACGGTGAAGAGGTGTGTGCCTGTTGGATCTACGCCCGCGATGACGAGGTATGCGCCAATGTGTCCCTGGTAGCGGAAGAGGTGCTGCTTTAGGAGGGTCATGCAGGTCACAACGCGGGGTTTGCGACCCGTGCTTAGACTGTGGAGTTCGAGTTGGGAGGAGATTAAAGCTGTTGTGAACTCTGTGCTGTTGGTGGATGGTGTTGTATTAGCGAGGTTGGGAGCAGGGGAGGAGGGTGGAGAGGGGTTTACTCTGCAGCGGTTCCGGCTCCTATGGAAAATGTGAGCTCCTTGCCGATAGGGATAGATAGAGTTATCTAGATAGGCGGGGGGTAGAAACGTACCAGCGCACCAAATCTGGGGGGAAATGAAATGCAATTTCTCACAGTTCTTGTCGGCGACGATAGGACCGCTGGTGGCTCTTGTATCTTTATCCCATCACCCCAATAATTAGTCACCTCCTTTCCTTCCCCTCCCCTCCCCATCCAGCTTCTTCCAATAGGAGGTGGATAGCACAAACCAGCAGCTATAACGACCCCCCCATCAAAAATACATCCCACGATGGTGGTCCCCGTAGAAGTAGCTTTGGGCAAGGGCATACCCTTTGCATGTAGCGCCGCATTGCGGGTGTGATTGGAGAAGTCGAAGCCGGGCATTCTGATATTGTTTTTCCTTTTTTGATCACCGGTGTTTTTCGGAGGATGGGTTGGTGATGGGTCGGTGATGGATTAATGGAGGTAAGTGGGGGATATCTGGCGGGAGTTTGATGGTTGGAGGTGTGAAGTGACATAGGTGTAGAGGCTCTCTAGGTATGGGGAGCTCAACTCCTTGGCATCCTACATTTGGTCATCATATGTCACTCGGGGCGGAATCGGTGGAGTGGTGGGGTGTTTCTTGGGCACTTGCTGGGGGCTATCATATTATCTAACAAATTTCTTCTGCGGCTACCAGGATTGCTGATTAAGACAGCTTCAAGTAGTTCCCAAACCCCTCGTACTGTTTCATCTGCTCCACCCTAACGCCCTCCTGCTCCTCCCTCGTTTCGAGGGCCTTGACTTTCCCATCATCCCATTTTGCTAGAAATTCCTTCAAGGCTGTAACTGTCTCCTCATCATCCTTGATTATGAAAGCAACGGCATCATATCCGCCAGCACCAGGAACCACGCCTCCAAGCACCCCGGGGACTCCCGTAGAGACTGCGTCCAGTAGCTTCGTCTGCTCTTCCGGTTCAATGGGCACGCCCGCTGCCACTCCCATGGCACGGATATTCTTCCTGATATCTAGGATCTGCTTTCTGACATCATCGTGACTGCTTTCGCTCAGTTGCCCAAGCAGGTCAATAAGTCCACGATTTACCCTCTCGAGCTCATCCCATTGCTCCCCCGCAGCCTCCTTCTCACTCTCCCGCCAGGCGAGCACCCTCTTGACCATTCCAGGAGTAGAGCTTCCACAGTCAACATCTCCCATAACTACCCTCACGCCCTTTGGGATCTTAGTCTTCTCAATCCCTACATCCCAGCTCAGATCCACAGCTTCTCTCAGTTCTTGGGAGAACCTGGGTGTGTTTGCTTCCGGGAGCGCTTGTAGAATCGACGGGGAGAAGCGGCGGTATACACATGAGCCGAAGACTGCTGCTGCTACGTCGAAACCGCTCCCAACTTTGCCTTGGGCTACGCAGTGGGCTACTTGTGAGAGGTTGTGAATTTTTGTCAAGTAGGAGGGGGTGGAGAGTTGGAGGGGTGCGGGAGAATACGTTTGAAGGAGACAGGTTGTTAGGGAAGTGACTAGCGCTGCAGAAGAGCCGAGACCTGTTTTGTGGGCGGAGGAGAGTGGGACGTTCTGATTGCTGAAACGCTGGAGCGGAACGGCAGAGGTTGGCTGGGAGTAGTAATCGTTATCCGCTAGGATTGTGATTTCGCTGCTGGGTATCTTGGGCAAGGAGAGGTATGAGAGCACGTAGCGGATGGTGGTCTCGACGAAGGTGTTGTTTGAAGAACTAAGGTGGAGATTAGCCCTGATTGGGTTGAAAGTTTGACTGGGGGAGATACCTTTTGTCCGTAACATGCTTCACAGATACCCCATTCTCGGAGGAGGACAGTGTGTATGTCCATGTTGCATTCGAAAATTGAGGGGACCTAACGACTATTGCCCCAGTTTCCGAAGTTGAGATCGTAGAGATCGTATGAATTCTGGCACTTAGCCCGAATACTAGGCCAGAGTAACTCTTGTCAAGGACAAGGTAACCTCCCACGAGGAGGACCTTCCCTGGTGCTGAGACAGCAACTGACATGAGTGCTTGATCCAGGTCCAAAGTTAGTGGTACGAAGATTGCAAATCCCAGACTTTATTTCAGTGGGGAAAACTCAAAATTGCAGGGATAATATTCAAGATAAGTTCTGTAAGTAGCCGGGTAACCTAAGCAATTATATGCACGGTACTTGTACATAATAATACTCGTATTAATTATTATCATAACTACATTTTTATATTTTCTCCATGCTTCCTCGTATGTACTAAAGTTGGTGCAATTACCGTAGGGTTTCAAAAAGTCCTTGAAACCCACTAATCACAGCGACATCACTCGGGGCCTAAAGTGATCCGATTGGTGAGAAAGACTTTTATTTTTATTTTTATCTAAATCCCATCGTCTCAACCCACATGCCCTATTTTATCCCCAGAACTTTAAGTGTTGGAAGACAAGATATCCGAGTCACCCTGGTCGAGGATAGCCATGGTAGAGCAACGAAAGAGTTTACCACAGGCAGTGCCAAGTTCAATCTGCCCAGCTTAAAAATTAGCAGAGTTATCCCTCCGAAGCACCTCGCTTCTTCTCAGGGATGAAGTCGCAGTTCAAAGAACCGCTTCTCCTTTGAGAGCATCAACTGGGCGAAGAATGGGATGGTTGTCTTACGTTGTTTCCAGCAAAGTGGTGAACGTGACACTTGCCCAACATGGAGTAGTACTCGAGCTCAGATTTGCGGAGAGGAGGTGTGTTGCCTATCGAATTATCAGACTGTGGTCGGAATACAACCTTTTGCACCAGGAGCCCTAGACATACCGGCAATGATGACAAGCTTAGCCTTTCCAGAACGGAGAGTCTTCAGGGTGGATTTGTAGCCGAGCACGTACTTCCCCGACTTCATGACGAGAGCCAGACGGGTGTTGATGCTGTCGGCGGTCTTCTTGGTCTTCTTTGTTGGGGCTGCAAATTTGGCATTAGTCTCTGTACTAGAGGGAGTCCATCTGTAGGGGGAATTTTGAGCGTACCCATCGCTGCGCTTTGTTTATAGAAGCACTCCGGTTTTTTTCAGAATATGGTTGATGGGTGGTAGGCGAGTTTGTGAATCCTCACTTCTATCGAAGAAATTATCTGACACTTTTGTGGAATGTATGTTTCTCGGAAGTTGGTGTGAAGAGAAGTGACTCTTTTAGGGCATGCCCTAATCTGGAGTTGCCAAGCGAGTCTTATCTGATCGTGCTACTACAGGGCAAAATAACGGGCGCTAGGATAATAATGATGGTAACTACCGTACCCGTACACCCCCAATGGGAGATTGTTCCTGGTATATCACCGAACCAGTATGCACCCGAGTAGATTTTACCGCTTGCCCTATGAGTACGATACAAGTAGTGGGGCAACTATAGTTTTCTCCACCCATGGCGCGGTAATAACGGGCATCTGTTTGGTCCCAGGAAATTTTAGTACTGTGGCTCGGTCGTTTAGGTTGCGGAAGAGAGCTTCATTGCCGTCGGGCGTAGACTACTAGCACGATGGAGAAGGGGTCTTTGTGTTCGAGTATTGTGCTCGAGTATGATATTATAGACTAACGGTTTGTCCAGTTTAGTGACCTCATTGAAGCAGGATTCAGTGTACTGTAGCTCGTACGGTAACAATGCAATGTTTGCCCAAATTAGATGTCGGTATATTTCCGGCAAAGAGGAAGTCATACTGTATATAGACGACCGCATAAAATTTGTAAAATGACCAAAAATCAGATAACGACTCGCAACCAAAGAAACCTGTCCTTCTCCGTAATATCACGAGAACGTTCTAGTTATTTACAACAAAAAAAAGGCAAAAAAGGCAGAAAGCGCCACCCCAGGAAAACTAGAAAACGGAAACCAGCAGAGGGGGCGGATATCGGGACTATGAAGTGCTTCATTCTGTTCCATCGGAGCTACCCAACAAAAAGGCCACGGTTCTCCACCGCCAATACTTTCGTCAGTTGATCGCCATCCTCCTCAAGCTCCAAGAGAGTCTTTCCCCTGAGATCGGCCTGACCCTCCAGCCAGATCAGAAAATTTGCACTAGGAGTACAAGCTTCGTCACCTGGGTGCTTGCGCTTCAAAGCGCTCAAGGCGCTGAATACCTTACTCTTAAACTCGTCATTCTCGAGGTCTTTCTGGTTGGATCGGTTCAAAAGAGCATCCTCAAAAGGCCGGTAGAAGCTTCTCTCATCGTTAAGGACACGATCAGGGCGGTAACGATTTGGAATGTTATCTTGCTTCTTGACACCGGGCTCGGCCTTCAATTCCGATTCTGCACGCATATCATCGTTAAGGAAGTTATCCTCGACAAAGGTGGCTGTCTTAGCCATGAACTCAGCGTTTCCTTGTGCGAAAAGATCTTGCAGCGTGCGCATTCCACCTCCAATAAGGAACTCGGATCGAGTGAGGGGAGACTTGATAGCTTTGTTGAGAGCATACAAGATCCGTGCTTTGGCACCAGTATCATTCTCTGTCCCGAGAGACGATAGGAGCGAGCGAATCAGTGGGACAAGGGGGTCTGAGGTGGCCGAGGAGAGAGCCTTAGGATTGTTCGACAAAGCATTTCCCAAAACAAGGGCAGAACTCGACCTGACGGAAGCATCAGGGGCGCTGCTGATCAGGCGTAAAAGACTAGCAACGTAGCGTGGGGCTGAGATTTGTAGTCCCCAGTAGATTTCGTGCGCAGAATCCTCAAGCGAAAGAAGAGCAGCAATGATATCAGGGGTTGATCGAGAGGATGTATCAAGGATTATCTCCAAAGATTCGCTAAGCGTCACGCTATCTCCAGGGGCAGATGATGGGGGTTTGATAGCTCCGTCATCAGAACTCGGAACCCGCTGCCTAGAGTGGTCATCAGGTGGTAATGATTCCGCTCCCTGATCTGGTAGTACTACTACGCCACTGATAGTTTCCGAGCTGTCGTCTACATTGATTTTCGCTTCCTTCAGTCCGGTTTCGAGGTTGAGTCTGTAATGGAGGCCACGAGGTAATTCCTGATCGTCGTGCACAACTTGAAATTCATGGGTGGGTTGGAAAACTCTGGGATAACAAGTTCCACTATGGCATATGAGGTCCGGTGAATCTTCGTGCAAGGCGTGCTTAGGCTGGTTATGGGTTCGCTGACCGGTAACAGCAGTTACGAAAGCTGGTGCAGCTACGAGACAAGGAAGAAGCAGAGACCTCATAGTTGAGCCTACTGTCGTGAAGTGTGGTGTCTTGCTGCCTTTTGTCTAAGCGAGTGGAAAGAGGGAAAACGAAACTGTTCAGAATAGTGGTGCGGGGAGTATAGTTGGTCGGTGAATGAAGAATAGAGGGATGTTGTACGGCGGTTGAAGCTAATATTTTGTATTGAATCTCGGTGCGGTGCGGTGCGAACGAGCGAGTGCATGGGGGGAACACTCGAGCACTGTAGTAGTCTAGTCTAGGTGTCTTCACCGATGAAGACAGTTTGCCACAAAGGTTTGCCACCAACCGCAGATAAAAGCCTGCAACCTCTCTACCGGTACGGTAGTCCACTCGAGTATCATACTACGGCGTATTACGGCGGGTCAAGTAACTTAGACATTGAGTGCAAGAAAACTTAAGCGAGGGAGGGATGGGAACACCATAGGAAAGTTCGAAGGCCGGGTAACCAAGCCATATGGCAAGGCAGGCACAAATAGCTCCAAGGTGTCCAATTACTTTATAACCAGCCAGGTTGCTATGTGTATGAGGTATTATAATGGTCGGCATTTTTATCTTTTTAAGTCCATTGATTTTTTTGATGAAATGTGAAACTCATGGCTAGGAGGCTAGTGCTGGGGGGGGTGTCTCAGACTGTACGTCGATACCTTTAGTTACTATAGGTAATGTGTTGAAAGAAAAAAAAATTAGGTCTGGCAAGCACCCTTGTACTCACCCCTCTTTACTAAGAATACCTTCTTGGGCGTCAAAAATATCGGGTGGCGGAGGTATTCTTGACAAAGACAAGTGAGTAAGGTATGGCGTAGAGGGATACAGTAGGTGAGCACTCAAATCTTGTACTCAAGAGGACTCTATGAGTTCCCAGCGAGGAAATATCCTCAGCGAGACTCGACATAGACTATTTTGCAGGCAGGTCTCGTCGACCAAGCGAGGTTTTGAACCATCCTTCCGAGTGGTTTATGGCAATTAGTAAAATAAGACTACAGTTCCAAACCCCCCTTCCACCATACCTTTATATAAAGGTCTGATATGGACTTTTTTCTGTAAGTACCGTATTGACTCAATGCATGCTGGTATCATACTAGAGTGAATGCTGGTAGGTAATTGGTTAGAAGATTGAAACAGTCACTTTGTGGTTCAATATAAGTTATTTATCCTTGTTATGCTTTGTACAGTACTCGTATGGGGAACGGTCGACAAATGGAATCGTCGCAGCGTTGCCAAACAGTCCCTTAAATTTATAGTTGAGTGCATGACTCGGACTCGTCTGGTTATAAAGTATGGTGCAAAGCGTCAAAAGCGTGTATGATACCTATCTGGGTGCACCCATGTAATGCTTAAATCGTTAGAGGGTATCAACATTGAGAGACGCGTCTTTTACTGTC
>NW_003299086.1:85749-88242 GCF_000151645.1 Tuber melanosporum | reverse complement strand
AGGGTATAGGGTTTCTTGAATGAAAAAAAATAAATTTTTTAAACAAAAACCCAATAAAAATAAAAATAATTGAGTTTTATTATTAATTTTTTGTCCAAGTAGATTACAGGTCGATGGGACTGGTACTTTCTGCGAACGAGCTTTTCGTACTCGGGAGAACCATATACTACTATGGTCTTACAATATGCCTCTATTATTCTGTTTGTTCTTGTCTAATACTTCCAGATTAAGATATTTGATACACTATCCTAAGCTTCAAGTATCTGTAGTTTAAGCAATCCAAAGTCATACTTACTGTTATTTTTGGTATAGACTTCAGCTGTACTATAATAGTATTTAATGAAGTTAATCTCATAATAAAAAGCGAGGGAGAATTTATATTAACCTTGAAAAATATGCTCAATAAATCTTACAAGTACTGAAGTTAAACATGCAACCTAGGAAATCAACATTTAGTAAGTAAAAACCTGCACTATCTACTGATTTAGTCATTATGTGGGTACACCCAGATAGGTACATGCTTTGGATGCTTTACACTATAATTAAGATACCTTGGGGCTATTAGTGCCTATCTTGGTACTACATGTCCAAATATCATAATTTTCAAATAGCTTGATTACCTAGCCTTAGAGCTATGAGCACTTAAGAATTGGTAGACTATTTATACTCTGGTGTACTTCTTAGCTACAATGCTAAATATCTATGATATTGATACAGAGGTATACAGTAAACCCTCTCATAATTCTAACCTTTCAAACTTTCAACTATTTCATACTCCCAGTCTTGTGTGAGAACAGGTTTGGTACTAACTTACAAGGATTTCCTCTACAACTTCTAATCTTTCAATAATTCCTATTTCCAGGAAATTGATATACCAGAAATTAGGGCTAAAATTATAGATGAGTCTATGGTTCAGGCCACTATCTTATCCTACTTGCAAGCTTCTTTCAAATTATTTTATCATAAATACATGATAACTACCAAACAGGTATTCGTGCTATAATAGCATTATATTCAGGTGGTGGGCTGGTACAATGCTGGGCCAAATAAATAATAAAATAATACTACTATAGGCAGATCCATTTTGCAATCACTCTTCCCAAACACAAATCTAAAATTCTACTACTGGTGATCTTACAGGCATTGATTCCTGCCAGGAGAGTCTTGGATTATAGTGTCTTACCGCTCTACAACCCTTCCTCCAATATTATTTCTTCCTTCTGCAAGTAAATTACTCCCCTAAACTCCAAGTTCTGCTAATAATTTAGTCTTACAATTTGGCTTGTACAAGAGATGGCTGATTACAGCCTTCATATTGTCCATATACAGCCAGTCATCAGGATTGTTCGTGAAATGCTTAGTAAACTACCTTGTCAAAAATGCAAGATTACCCCAACCTTAACCGTGATTGCCACCTTAACTGCAACCGTGAAGATAACTATGAAGATAACTATGAAGATAACTGTGAAAGTAACTGTGAGGGTCATGATCATAAACCTCCTAATGTAATACTCTTCAAGTCTCCTTTAATTATAGTTTAGCAATATGGATTTGTAAATCCTCCTGTATCAGAATAAAAGTAAATACTTAAAACTCAGTAAAGAGAGATGACTAATGTTAATAAATAGATAATAATTGCCTTTTTGTACTGCCTCAGGAATATTGTCCTTATTACTCACTCTCCTTATTCCTCTGATTCAAATTCTATTGAGTATGTATAGGTTGAGCTCAAAAAGAACTTGTACTAGCAGTATATAAGGATTGGAGATACCCAGAAAGGAAAGGAAGCTGTTAAGAAGAGTCTAGTATATACTTCCTATAAGGAAAGAAAACTGTTAAGATGAGTCTAGCACATGTATTGCTAGTAGATTGGGAGATAATTTCTGAGTTTTTTGAGAAGTTATGGAAAATAATGCCTGATAAGGTAGCTGCTATTTTGGAAGCAAAAGGAGATTATACAAAGTACTAGCTAATATTATTCTATTTAATTAATGTATTATCAATGGAGTATTGTTAATTGTAGTTTGTTGTTTATTCTTTTATTTGCAAGTACTCATAGTTGATACAGTAATCCTGCTACAATTCCACCAATAGGGCAATTGATAATTAAACCTTTCTCTGATCACAAACACTTCTGACAACTGGTTGTACATCTTCTGACAATATTAGTACTACCCTATACCCAATCATTTATTCTTGACGGCCTACTAAAATAATATTACCACCTTCTACTCCAATCTTTCTCATTCCAGTCCTTACAAGCTTTTCCCTAAAACTTTCATTTCCATCTAGGTTCACAACACAGCTTTACAGTAAATTGCTGTTAGCATCCTATTTCTCAGGTTTGGTACAGCGCATTCCTGGATACCTTGCGGAGAGTGAGTATGTCTACCTTAATAGTGCAATGCTACTTATTGTGGCTCTTTTCGGCTATACTGTGTAGTTTGCATCTATGCTTTCATAGCCCATGCGTCGTGACCGATCCTTATCTGA
>NW_003299086.1:17071-85674 GCF_000151645.1 Tuber melanosporum | reverse complement strand
AACTCGTGATCCAGGGGCGTTTGATAGATCGTGTGTCTACTATTGCTTCTATCATGAAATCTTCTTATCTGAGAAGAGCATGTTCACTTATAGTCTACCAGTCAGATACCACTCATACCTTACCAGGTAACCCAGTGTAACAATCCCTCTCTGGATAGTTAGTGCTTGGCGACGGGGAATGATACTTCTCTTCCTGTCTTCTTCTTCCTTTGTCTTACGATAGCTTGAGGCCTCTGCCTACGTTACCGATAGTACAAGACCCTTGTCTTCTACCGGGAACACCTATCGTAAGCTTTCTCTAACTCTTCTTCGTAATGCGCCTTCCTTGGCGTAACGATAATGTTGCAATAAAGATAATGATCGTAAAGGTGTTTTATATTTGTTAAAGTAATAAGTAGGAAAAGTACTTAGAACAAAGTATGAAGAACCTATCTTCCTCGGCCGCATCGGCCTCCTTATATAGTGTTCTTCCCGCCTTTAGTCATGTGGCCTAAAGTGGTCACATGTGTGAAACCAAATCATAACAAACTAGTCATATGACCAAAGTGATCACATGCTCAAAACCCATGACCTCATAGCGAGGTCATGTACAAAACTCATAAACCAATCATAATGCAATAAACAAGTCATATGACTCGACTGAGTCATATGTACGAAACCCATGACCTCATAATGAGGTCATGTGCGAAACATCAATCATATGTGCAAGGCTTACCCGCAAGGCACACTCGCAAGGCATACTTGTCAGGCGCATATCCTAAGACTCATACTTGAGCCATGTGCGAAAGCATCACAAATCCCACACATAACAAATCATATAACCCGAATAGGTCATATGCGCGAAACAATAACATACCTGTGACTCATAACCATGTGTCACGTGAAAACCCTTTTCTCGCTAAGCCACATTCATGACATTAGCTCGCCTCCTCCTAAGCCTGAGTCCTATCAGGCCTTTTCTCCTAGTTTCAATAGTTCCCGTCCTGCCGAGCGCATGGTCCTTCTCAGCTTGTGGAACTTTTCGTTGGCCGTCCTCCATCTGACCCTCACTAATTCCAGAGTCAGGTTCGCTATTTCGATCCTGTGCTACCGATTGTCATTCAGCTGTTTTAGCTCCGCGATCATTTTGTTGTTTGCCGAAATTGTGGCCTCGGCTTGGCCCAGTTGTTCTCGGAGTCCCCGGATCTGCCTGTGTAGGCTCTTGACATCCAGTTCCATGTCTGCGGAGGAGTTTTGGGCCCCTCCTTCCCTGGACCACGTCCTCGCGGCCCATGCCTTTCTGGCATCTTCTCCTTCCAACTCTTTTCTGCTTCCATCCTTCTGCGGGTAGTATAGCGCAGATATTTTCTGTGCCCTGTGCATCCTGCACCCATTTCTGAAGCATTGTTGCCAATGCTTCAGAACGTGGTCCGGGCATGGGCCACACTTTCGACATTTCCTCGGGAACCATCCCAAGCCTTCTTTGTCGCCAAAGTGTGTTTGGCAACCGTCATCGTAGCATACCGTCCATGACATGGCGTTATGCTGTGCTTGTTTTTCCCTTTCCTTGAGTTCTTCGTTGGTTGGCCCCATGAATGAGTATTCAGGTCTGGTGGGTGTAGTTTGACGGGGGCTATCGCCCCAGCCCTCGTGTTGCTGCAATGGCGCGAGAGTCTTTCCCTCGCCTTTGTCTTGGTTGAATGTGATCGTCACCTGGGCCGGGCTTGCCTGGGTATCACGGGTGGAAGGTTGAGATGGCATCTTGTACGTTTTCGAAGTTGTGTGTGAAGTACCAGGTTTTATCATCTTCAGGAGAATATCCTGTCCACTTGGCTCGGTATTGGAGGTGACCGTGGAAGAAGTGGGAATCGACTATTTCGTTAAGCTCGTATTCTGGTTCTCCGTCGAGTTCGATCGGAGGGGGAGGAATAAGTGTTTGGGAAGGAAACTTATTGTCGTTGTGTAATTCGAGGAGTGAGATGTGGAATGTATTGTGTATTCGCATTGAGGAGGGAAGGTCAAGTTTATAAGCTCGGCTGTCGACTTTTTCCAATATCCTGAAGGGTCCGATTTTCTTGTAGTCTAGTTTCTTTGATGATTGTGTCGTATGGATATTGCGTGGTATTAGCCACTACCATATCTCCTGGTTGTATGTTCGGGTCCGGTCTTCAGTGCTTATCGTATTGTTCTTTTTGCCGTTGTTGTGCTTGACTCATCTCGTATTGTAGGGTTTCGTGTAGTTTTCCCATATCCACTTTCTCCGGTATCACATCATTAATCGTATGATATGTGGTCTGACTTTGTAGATGTTGTCTGTAATTCGCGAAGAACGGTGTGGTGCCGATCATTTCTTGCTTTCCATTGTTGTATGCCAATTCGGCCATCGATAACAGCTTGTACCAATCATGTTGTTGATAGTTGACGTAAGCCATTAAATATTGTTCGAGTATCGCATTTACCTGTTCCGTTTGTCCATCCGTTTGTGGGTGGAACGCTGTGCTCATTCTGTTTTGTATTCCCATTTCTCCGGTTACTTTTTTCCATAGTCCCGATGTGAATAGTGTTCCTCGATCGGTGATGATATTCTTGGGTAGGCCATGAAGTCGGAAAACCTCTCTGAAGAAGGTTTATATAAAATCCCTCGTGTTGATATCTTTTCTGACCGGAATAAAATGGCTCATTTTGGTCAGACGATCCATGACAACCAGGATACTATCGCAATTTTCCGATGCTGGTAGGTCCGTGATGAAATCCATAGTAATTGTTTCCCATGGTTGTTTGGGAACTTCGTTTGATTTTAGTAATCCATATGGTACGTGTTTAGCCGTTTTCGTCCTTTGGCATATGTCGCAGTTTTTGACATATCGTTTGACGTCTTCGCACAGTCCTGGCCAATAGAGTGACGTCGTAATGAATTCCGTAGTTTTCGCCGTTCCTCCGTGTCCTGCCGTTCGGATATTGTAGTGTTGTCGTATGATGTTTGTCCTTATCTCCTCTTCTTCCGGGATCCATTGTTTTCCGTCGTACCATATATTTCCATCCTTCCATTGGCATAAACCCAGAGCAATTCCTTTCATCTCCTTTTTTCCTTTCTCCAAGGCTTTTCTTATTGTCTGAATTGTTTTGTCTTTCTCGTTTGCGTTCTCGATTCCTCTTTCCTCCGTTGATGTGAATTGGATAACCTCCATTGCCTCAAAGTATGTTTTTGGTAATAGTGTTCGTGTTTTTTGTTTGATTCTTTCGTCTTCTTTCGTTTGTGGTTTGTCGCTTGCAATCCTTGTGAGAGTATCTGGTTCTCCACTCTCTTTGCCTGGTCGGTATTCGATTTTGAAGTTGTATTTGCTGAGGTGTTCCATCTATCTTATCTGGTGGTCATTCAGTTCTTTTGTAGTCATGAACGGCACCAGGTTCTTGTGGTCGGTTAGAACTCGGACTGGATGGTCGTTGTTCGAAACGTATCTTCTCCATTCTTTTAATGCTTGCACTATTGCTAATAGTTCTTTGTTTGCAACATCGTAGTTGCACTCTGCGGGGGTCATTGTCTTGGATCAATAGGATGCTGGCCTCCATTTGCCATCGTCGCATTGTTGTGATAGTATGCCTGAGCATACATATTTTAAGGCATCCGTTTCGATCATTGTCTTTCTGTTCAGGTTGAAATGAACCAGTATGGGTGGCGATGTTAGATGCGTTCGTATTGCATCATATGCTTTTTGTTCGGTTTCTCCCCATTCCCACTTTTTGTCTTTCTTGGTTAGGTTATAGAGTGGTTTTGCAAGCCTGCTAAATCCCTCCATGAACCTTCGATAAAAGTTGCAGAATCCCATAAAATATTGAACATCTGTCTTATTGTTTGGTTTGGCCCAATCCCATATAGCTGCTGTTTTAACAGGGTCGACCTTGACCCCACTTCGATTGATGATAAATCTAAGGTATTCTGTTTCTTCCTTATGGAATTCGCATTTTGTTGGTTTGATCTTCATTCCTGATCCTTGTATTGCCGCCATGATATTGCTGATATCTTTTTGGTGTTGTTGTATGTTTTCTGAGTATATGAGTACATCGTTCAAGTATACGATGCAACATATATCGAGGTACTTATTAAGTACCTTGTTGATCCATCTCTGGAATGAAGCCGGTGCGTTGGTTAGCCCGAAGGGCATAACCAAGTATTCGAACATTCCGTATCTTGAGGCGAATGTAGTCTTCCATTCGTCTCCTGCCTTGATGCGTATATTGTAGTATGCATCTTTGTTGTCGAGTTTGGTGAAGTATTTTGCTGATCGTAGTCTGTCCAGTGCTTCCCCAATCAAGGGTAATGGATATCGGCCCTTCTTGGTAACCGAATTGAGGGCTCTGTAGTCCATGCAGAGTCTCATTTTTCTGTCTTTCTTTTTGACGAATAGTATTGGGGATCCTCCTGACGTGAAAGAGTCTCGGATCCATCCTCTCTTTAGGTTTTGCTCGATGTACTTCCAAAGTTCTTCGAGCTCTGCTTCCCCTAGGGGGTATAACTTCTTGTAGGGAATCTCTTTTATTTTTCCCGTGTTTTCGTCTTTGTCCAGCTGAATTTCGTGGTCGATTCCTGGTCTTCGAGGTGGTAGCTCTGTAGCTTCCTCTTCTTGGAATAGATTTGTGAATTGGTGATATTCTTTTGGAACCAAGTCTTTCTATCCTTTTTTGCTTTGGTATTTCTTGTCCTGGATTGCTAGTTCTGTGCTGATATTGATTTTTGCTAGAACCGCTTTTTCGTCTTCGTATGTCCATTTGAGAATTCCTGTTGTATCTCCTCTTCGATAATATCGTCTAAAGGCTTGTACTGTGATCTCTTTAATCTCAATTCTTTTTGTTGTATCGAGCTGGTTTTGGTCCATACTTCCAAATCCCTTGTTTCCTCTTATGGTTTCTTCCAGTTGATCTACTTCATGCATATCCTCTTTGTTGATTTTTTCAATTATCAACTGTGCGATTCGATCGCCTTTCTGGACTTGGTAGTCCTCTTGGGATAGGTTGGCCAGGACCACTTTGATTTCCCCTGTATAGTCGACGTCGATAACCCCTGCCATAGTCATGAGCTGATGCTTGATCGCTAGACTAGTGCGGGGTGCTATTCGTCCATAGGTGCCTTCAGGGAGTCCAATGGCTATTCCCGTTGTTATAGTTGCCTGCCGTTGGCCGGTATCTTGATTCCGTCGTTGGCGTATAGGTCGTGCCCTGCTGCCCCTTTGGAACCCTTGGTAGGCACTTTTGCCCCTTGGTCCAGCCTTTGTATCCGGACTCTCTTATCTTGCCGCATCTCGGCGAACTTTGCATGCAAAGTTTCTTCTTCCGCTTCACGTATTGGTGTTGAGTAGACCACAGGTGAACTGTTGAGACATTGTGTCATACATAGTTCGCTTGTAAAGGTCATCTTGTTCTCGTTCCAATCCATCGTAGCATTATCTTTCCGTAACCATGGCATCCCTAGGACTATCTCATGGTTCTTCAGATCTGCCACTTGAAAGGTTGCCGTTTCCCTATGGCTGTCAATGTCCATGTGTACTGTCGCCGTATGGGTTATAGGACCCATAGTGCTTGGTTTTCCATCCGCTAAGTAGACTTGTCTTGCTTTCTTCGCTTGTTTGGTGCGGAGACCGTATTTGTCGCATATGTCTTTGTTGATGAAGTCTTCAGTGGCCCCCAAGTCGAGCATTGCATATATTGTTGTTTCTTCGCTTTCTCTGTTGTATATCTTCGTTTTGATCATCACATGATCTCCATCTTCTTCTCCTCTTTGCGTGTATAGTGCTGTGTAGTAGTTCGCTAATTTGATGGGTTTTCCAGGTCCACATCTTGGGTCTCCCAGACCACCGTTTACTGGGGACCCTCGTTGTTTTCCGCCGGTGAATCCTCTGCTATCATTTCGCGGATGTTACTTCTTTTCTGATTTCGGAAACGATTATTTCCCGCAGCTTTGTTTCCCTGGTATCCGTTGTCCGGTCGGCTTCTGCATTCTCGTATCCGATGCCCTGCTTTTCCACACCTTAGGCATAGTTTCCCATTCATCCTTCTGGCGTATTCTTCCTTAGACAGATTCAGAGCAGGCCCTGCTCTTGACTTGTCTAATTCCATTGGTTCGCCTGGTGGTAATGCTCGACTTTCTCCTAGAGGTACTTGCGGTTTGAAGGTCCCGTCCCCATTGCTGGATGATTGGACCATTCTAGGTGCTATAGTGTTTTCCGAGTTGCTCCGAACCATGTTTAATTTGCTTTCTTTGTCAATTGCCCATCTTGCAAATCGTTCAGCTGTCGTATAGCGCAGGTCAGAGATTCCTCATGCCTCTTGGAGTCTCTCACTTCAGTTTCTCAGGAGGATGATCCAGAGAGTCGCATCATCAAACTCGGCCTCGTATTCCAACAGTCGACATTCGTTCCAATATGCTGAGAACGTTTGCTTTCCTTGCTGGAGTTTTTCTAGCTTTCGTCTTGCTGTTTCTTGGGCATTAGGATCTCCAAATTGTTCAAAGAGTATCACCTTGAACTCTTCATATGTGACCCATTCCCTCTGCTTCCTTCCATCTTGGAAGGGCATGATCTATTGTCCCGCGAGTCCTCTGAGTAGAGATTCCACCTATGGAATCTTAATTTCATCATGGTGATCTCCGTATCCCTTAACGGCAAAATATCCCTCGCATTGCACTAAGAATATTCGTAGCTTATCTTCGGCTCCTTCGTATGTGTCGGGCTCCTTTGCTTTTGGTTGTTGAACATTTCCTTGCCCTGTATTTCGCGAGGCTGCAAGAAATGCCTGAAACTGATTTTCAGTCATTCCAAGTATGCTGGTTCCTGGTGCCGGAGCGGCTGGGGCCGGTGGCCCAGGTACTACGGATCCTGACATTCTCTCGGGTGGTGGAGTTCCAGCAGCAGAACTATCGACTGGTGATCCTTTCTCTGGGGTTACTGGGCTTGCTGCTCTCGAGGGTTCTGCTGAGACGTGATCTAGGACATCGCTAAATCCTCCTAGATTAAGATTTTAATCGTCGATGTCGATATGTCCTTCCCTGTCTGGGTTGAAGGATGCCGTCTTGTATCGTTTAGCGTCGCACTAGGTGACGCTTTGTAATCTAACAATCCCTCTCTGGATAGTTAGTGCTTGGCGACGGGGAATGATACTTCTCTTCCTGTCTTCTTCTTCCTTTGGCTTACGATAGCTTTAGGCCTCTGCCTACGTTACCGATAGTACAAGACCCTTGTCTTCTACCGGGAACACCTATCGTAAGCTTTCTCTAACTCTTCTTCGTAATGCGCCTTCCTTGGCGTAATGATAACGTTCTGCAAGTAAAGATAACGATTGTAAAGTTGTTTTATATTTGTTAAAGTAATAAGTAGGAAAAGTACTTAGAACAAAGCGTGAAGAACCTATCTTCCTCGGCCGCATCGGCCTCCTTATATAGTGTTCTTCCCGCCTTTAGTCATGTGACCTAAAGTGGTCACAGGTGCGAAACCAAATCATAACAAACTAGTGATATGACCAAAGTGATCACATGCTCAAAACCCATGACCTCATAGCGAGGTTATGTACGAAACTCATAAACCAATCATAATGCAATAAACAAGTCATATGACTCGACTGAGTCATATGTACGAAACCCATGACCTCATAATGAGGTCATGTGCGAAACATAAATCATATGCGCAAGGCTTACCCGCAAGGTACACTCGCAAGGCATACTCGTCAGGTGCATGTCCTATGACTCATACTTGAGCCATGTGCGAAAGCATCACAAATCCCACACATAACAAATCATATAACCCGAATAGGTCATATGCGCGAAACAATAACATACCTGTGACTCATAACCATGTGTCACGTGAAAACCCTTTTCTCGCTAAGCCACATTCATGACACCCTGTGTATTACCCCCTACACAGTTGTTATATCTGATTAACTGTTAGGTAGAGAAAACCTATATGGACTCAGAGTTGTCTGGACCAATCACGATTTGTTTCTGGAGATGGAGATTGTCTGGGAATGCTAGAAATATACTTGTTTTGTTTATGACTACTAAGAGCGAAGTAAAGTAGGTAAAGTAGAATAGAATCATAAAATAATGTTGTATTATTAAGGTCTCTTCTCCATTGCTTGATGATGTCTAAAAGCTCCGGAGGTACTTTGATATTTATATTCTGCATCTGAGTGCTCATGGACTATATCTATATATTATACAAACTATGTACCTCTCTAGTTATAATACATAATATCGGGTATGCTCCAAAGGTGTGAACACCTGGAGACCCTGAAAACCATTACACTCTTTTCTGTAATTATGGTATTGCTAACTAGGAACTGTATCCTTTCCAATTGTAATTATCCAATCTTTAGAGTCATTAGACTTATGGCCTATTTTCTAAGTTGAATTGAGTTGGCTCCAATTGTCTTATTTATCGATAAAATGATCAGTTTCATATACAGGTTGTATCTGTAAAGGTAGTCACAATTTTAATCTTCCTAGGTTTTCTGACTTTTAACCTCTATAACTCTGGATCCAACTAATAGATATCTTCTGGATGACTTCTGACTAATTCGTAGGAAGTCATTCTATCGGATTGGCAGATAATTCCTCTGTCGGTAATCCTTGGTTGCTCTGGGTAACAGGGTTTCAGTCGTCTTTCTAGTGTTGGCAATTATTCCAGCAACCACAATATATTCCTTGGCCTAGTTGTAACACTCTGTGAAGTCCATTAGCTTCTGTAATAGTATTTCTCGGAGTTCTACTCTTCGAGTTATTATAGGGTGGGTGCAAATGTATTGGCCTGTTATAAAGATCCTTTAACATTTGGTACCATCTCTTTATGCAAAAACCTCTGGTTATGTACCTTACGTGCCAAAGTTGGTACAACTGAATAGTTGACGGATTTACTCTATTCTACTTTCTAGACTTAGCCAAAGATCTCCTCTCATATATCCTGCAATAGGATCATGTTGGATAGATGGCAGCAAAGTATATAGTGTTATTCCTATACTTTAAGTTCGGTAGCCTTATACTCACAGGATCAAATTGATATAAGTACATATGATGATGTATGGGCTCTGTAAGGGGGCCAGAGGAGGAAGTTAGAGACCAGAGATTTCAATTCCGAGTTGGATTACCCTACTTAGGATAGTTCCTAGGTATCGGATCTCAGTATTTCTAATATTAACATAGTCCTACTACTAATCCTAATTAAACAATTTATGTCCATCAGAATGTTATAACTACCAGGATCTGATACTTAGGAACCACCTTAAGTAGGTTAACTCTGCTTGGAATTGGAATCACTAGTCTCCAACAGCCATCTTCGGACCTCTTATGGGGCCTGTACATTATCACATATATCTATCTTAGTTGTATCCTGTGACTCTAATATCACAATATTACAGGTATTTGAAAAATACTGTATATGTCGCTACCATCTATCTGACCAGATCCTGTTCATAGAATATATGAGAGGGAACCTTTAGCATAGTCTGAGAAGTAGAATAGAGTAAATCAGTTTACTACTTAGGAAGTTACTAGCCTTCAAAGATGGAACATCTTTATTATAGGCCATAAGTAATAGGAAGTTTTCGTACATGATAATATTATGATATTGAATATTAGAAAATCTTTGTGAAGAACTAATATGTTCATATTCATCCTATGGTGATAAAAAGAATTTAGAACTCCTAGGAAGCACCACTGAAGATGCTAACTGACTTCACAGAGTATTACAACCAGGTCAAGAGATATGTCATAGTTGCCGGAATTATTACTAATAGTCTGCGATAACCAAAATCCTATTATCTAGGACAACCAAGAGTTGCTGACTGAGAGATTATCTACCAATTTGGTAGAATGGCTTCTTGTGAATTAGTAGGTAATTACCCGGAAATTATCTGTGAGTTAGATTAAAAGTTATAGAATTTTAAAGACAGTAACCTAGAAAGGTTGCATATACGACTGGTCTTACAGACACAACCTTTAAATGAAACTGATAATTTCATCAATAATAAAGACAATTGGGGCCAACATAGTTTAACTTGAGAACTAGACTATAAGTATAAAAAACTCTGAAAATCAGATAATTACTATTGAGAACAATACAGTTCTTCAATTAGTAAAATAGTAATTACCAAAGAGGATGTAATGGCTTTCAGGGTCTCTCTGTATTTGTACATTTGAAGAATACCTGACGTTGTAAGTTATAGTATGAGAAATACATAATTTGTATAAGAGATAGATGTAGTCTGCGAACACTCAGATGTTGAATATAAATATCAAAGTGTCTTTCAAGCTTTTAGATATTATTAAGTAAGGGAGAAGTGACCTTAATAATACAATATTATTTTTACAATACTGTTCTATTTTACTTTACTCTTAGTAGTCATAAGAAACACGAGTCACTCCTGAAGCATTCTTAGTGTCACGAACCTGGATTAGTAAGGAAAAGGTTTTCATGTGACTCATGAATATGAGTCATTGGTGTATTATTGTTTTCTGCATATGACTCATTGTATCATATGACTTATTATGTTATGATTGTTATGTATCGTACATGACATGATTATGAGTAATGAGATGTGTGCCTGGCAAGTGTGCCTTGCAAGTATGTCTTGCGAGTATGCCTTACCCATATAATTTATATTTCGCATATGACTTTATTATGAGTTCATGGATTTTGTGCATGTGACCAGTTGAGGGCATATGATTTGTTTATTGTATTATGATTGGTTTATAAGTTTTTACACAAGACCTTGATATGAGGTTATGAGATTTGAGCATGTGACCACTTTGGTCATATGACTAGTTTGTTTTAATTTAGTTTCATGCATATGACTACTTTGAGTCTCATGATTAGGGGTGGAAAGAGCACTATAAGGAGGCCGATAAAGCTGAGAAGGATAGGCACTTCATGCTTTGTTCTAAGTACAGTCATGTCTGAAAGGTCTACGCACCCCTTCTTGGCAATACGGCAACCAACAATCACCTCAACATCACCCCCTACCATGGTACCACCATACTCCCAAATCCTCAGAGAAGATCAGAAAAGGGAAATCTATGCCCTCTATAAACATACTGATATGGGCTATGAAAAAATTTTAAAGCTTATAAACCTCATCTAGTCAACTGTTTCAAAAGTAGTTAAAAATGCGAAATCCAGAGATGGAAACACCTATGATGCCCCTAGATCTGGCAGATCAACCAAGATTACTGATGCCAAAAGGCAAGTAATTCTTGATATTATTGATGCTGAGCCTTATTTATCCCTAAGAAACATTACGCAAAAAGTCAATATTGGACTTGGCAAAGATACTATTAGTAAGATATTCAAAAAAGCTAGATTTAAGCTCAGAATACTTAGAAAAAAGCCTTTTTGGAGAAAAGAACAGAAGGAGAAGAGAAAGGAGGTTGCTAGAGTAAGGTGGATCTGGATAAGAGCATGGAAATGGGTGGTTTTTGTAGATGAAGCCACAGTTGAACATAATCTATATCTAGTAGGAAGAAAGGTCAGACTTAGACCAGGTGAGGAGTTGAAAGAAAAGAACTTAAAGCCTAGCTTTAAGTAAGGGTGTACCAACATAGGTGTATATGCTACAATGATATATGGAGGAAGAACTGAGCTCATTCATGTGAGAAAGAGGACTGAGGAGGAAAGGACCAGCAAAAGAGACAGACTTGGTCTCAATTTCCACTAATATACAACTGACATTCACCAATCCTACCTCATCCCCTTCATCAAAGCCATAGGTAGAGCTCCTCTAACTACCTATATGGCTGCCAATAATGCATCATGGTATACTGAAGCAGAAAACAAAAAATTACAAGAGGACTGTGGATATCAAAGATTGGCTTGGCCTCCCAACTGACCAGATCTCAATCCTATTGAGAATTCCTGGACAATTCTCAAAAGAGCACTCAGAAAGCGATTCTCCAAGGTTGAGAAAAGGCCCCCTAGTGCTGCTGAATTATTTCAGATAGTAAAGAAAGAGTTGGACCTCATTCCCCAGGAGGTATTTGATAGATAGATTCAGAGAATTCCTGAGAGACTTCAGGCTGTATTAGATGCAGATGGAAGCCATACAAAATGGTAGTATTGGGAAACTGTTTTTTTCTATTTCTACTATTATCTATTTTAAAATTGTACTCTTATCTTTTTTTCGTGGTGGTCAATATTATTATTTGTCGTGGTAAGACCATTGCTGTGAGAGGTATGTAGACTTTTCAGACACAACTGTACTTTTCTTGTCTTTGCCTTCACTCCGACATGATGGTGAGCTTCTGCACACATGATGATCCTTTTAGTATGGCAGTTATCTGGGTTCATCTAGTATCCTGGTATTTGTGGATAGTCTTGTATTTGAGGGCTTGTTGACTTGTTTGTATCTTGTCTTGTCTCTTGCTGGTTATCTCACGATACTAGCACTTTGAGCTATTCATCACAGTCACTTACGATTCCCTTTTGGTAAAACATCTTCGGCTTCTTATCTATCATCTACTCACAGGTTACGCATTCAATTAGGGGGATTGAATATTATGTTTGGGAAGATCACCTGCATCATTCTTTAGACTAGCTCATGTTTGTTTGGTTTTAATGGAGTCCTTAGCTTTCACGATACAAAATGCTCTAGGGATAGACTGATAACCTTCCCAAGTTTCAACATTTTGTGCCAGCCGTATCATTCCTCAAGTTGCAAAGCATTATTCGCCCAGCCCCTCTTCATTACATTTTCGTTTTTGCGGTCGGAATCCTACAAGATTATTTATCATTGTTCTTCTGGATCTTTTGTCCTTGTAGCTTCATGGTAGTTCAGTCAAGCATTTCTTTCTCACTATGGGGGGGATGTCTTTGACAATGAAAAATCTTACACTCTGTTGTGGCTACTGTAGTTGCCTAGGGTTGTTTGTGGGATGATTGGCTGCTAGACACTCACCTTATTTGTGCGTTAGGGTGGTTCAGTCATAGATTGTGGTTACTGGCTTCATCTATTGCAAGTGAGGCTTACCTTCTGTTTGTCTGCTTCTGTTTGTTAATCCTTCCCCTTTCTGTCGCATATGTTTAGAGTACCTCTTGCTTATCATTTGGTCTGTACCTTTTACCGGACCTGTGGGGCTAGCTTCGGCTAGCTCTGCGTACTTTTTCCCAGCTTGGTTGGACATCAGTTCGGTATGGTTGGATGGTGTAGCTGGTGCTGGTGCCTGTGGATACTGGTGCTACCTCGTTTATGGCTTCTAACTATGTCTGGTGGGCCCCCCTTGGCTATGTAGTACCTGGGGATGGGGCTTTGTTGGTATGGCCAAGATCAGTGGTGACTCAATGAGGTTAGGTATAGGATATCCTGTATCTGTAAGACAGTTGATCTGTCTGAGGGGCTGAGGGGGCTGAATGGGTCCTGTAGTGTCTGCTGTGCAGGCCTTGGGGCTGGCTGGCTGAAGGGAGAAAGACACCTCCAAGCACCAGTCATACTCGTATCAAGTGGGACGGAATCTGATTAAGTGTTTCAGACCTGGCTTGGGAGGTTATGTGAAGCTGCTGAGTGCTGCAAAGCTTCCTGATAGACAGATTAGGCTGACAGCTACATGTGTGGACAGTGTATTGTGACTACCTAGTTGGACTTGTTTGGGCCTTACATACTAGTTTTTGTGGGCTTCTTTTGGTTTCTTTTATTTGGCTATGGGTATGGTAGGAGGAGGTAAGGCACCATGGGTGGGAGATAGGCCCTGCTGGCCGTTTTGGTCTGTCATCACTTCTATGTATTTTGTTAGTTTATGTAACGTATTCGTAAGGTGCTAATCACGTTAATGGTAATAGGTACGATAGTTGGCAGGTAGCCTGCTCTTCCAGAGAGGAGGCGAGAGCTGAGAACTAAAGGAGGCTTCGAGGGTGTACTGAGGAACAAAGAAGTAACCGATCAACCAAGTATATTGATATACTGTCTGTCGAAGTCTGCCCTTTCTATCGTAGAAACAGGCGGTCTTTAAATACACAAATCTGTTCATGTCTTAACATGAACGAAACTAATCAAAGGTATCAATCGATACACTTTGGTAAAACTCCTTAAGTATCAAAGCGATACTTAAAATAAAACATAAAACAAAACCAAGTATTAAACGATACTTAAAACTAACCAAGTATTAAAGCGATACTTAAAACAAAACATAAAACAAAACCAAGTATCAAATGATACTTAAAACTAACCAAGTATCAAAGCGATACTTAAAACAAAACATAAAACAAAACCAAGTATGAAACGATACTTAAAACTAACCAAGTATCAAAGCAATACTTAAAACAAAACATAAAACAAAACCAAGTATCAAATGATACTTAAAACTAACCAAGTATTAAAGCGATACTTAAAATAAAACATAAAACAAACCAAGTATCAAACAATACTTAAAACTAACCAAGTATCAAAGCGATACTTAAAACAAAACATAAAACAAAACCAAGTATGAAACGATACTTAAAACAAACCAAGTATCAAAGCGATACTTAAAACAAAACATAAAACAAAACTAAGTATCAAACGATACTTAAAACTAACCAAGTATCAAAGCGATACTTAAAACAAAACATAAAACAAAACCAATAACCAAGTACCCGTACCGGTTATAGTTTATGTATTTTGTTTCGGAGACAGGCAGTAGGTACAGGTCCTCCTTACCAGTACACTCTTGAGAGGCAACTGGCAAAGTCAGTTCATAGGGTCAATGGCCTAGCATGTAGGCACGAGAGGTAAATATGTTGGTTGCTTCCTCCCTGCTATTGTGTTGCCTGTAGGTTAGAATTGTGTGTTTGTTAGTTTTATACTGTGGTAGTTTCGTGGAATGGTATTCAGACAGGGTGGATGTGGTTTTTATGTTTTGGCCAAGGAACTTGGTCAGGTTGGTCTTTTGTTTGACTTTGGCTACACTTAGTGCTGGTTGACTTCATAACAGAGGGCTACAGACTTAGACTGAGGAGGGCGCTGGGTTGTTTGATGGTCTTGATATTAGTTCTCATGCGGGCATGACTCAGAGATGGCAGGTACAGGACCACAGTCTTAATTAGCCTGTAGTTAATATTATAGCAGTTAGAGGTATCTCTCTGCCAGTGAGGGCTCGTTGTATGCTAGTATTAGCAGTATGAGTTTAAATAAAATTAGATTAACTTCTAAGTACTTTCCTCGTCCTTGCCTTTACTACACCTTGGTGGCAAGCTTCTGCACCCATGATGATCCTTTTCTCCAACCAGTTATCTAGGGCTGTCCAGTATCCTAGTATTTGTGGATTGTTGCGCAGTTAAGGGCTTGTCTACCTATTTGTATCATTTTGTAGCTTGCTGGTTAATCTCATGATGCTGGCACTTAGTGCACTTCATCATGGTCACTTACTGGCGCTATTTAGTAAAATGTCTCTGCCTTCCTGTCTAATATCTATTCATAAGTTTCGCGATTGATCATGGGGATTGAGCATTGTGTTTGGGGGGATCACCCACATTGTTCTTTGGGTCAGCTCATGTTTGTTGGGACTAATGGAGTCCTTAGTTCTTATGATGCAAAAACACACGCGGGGTCACTTGATGACTGTCCTGTATCTTAACTCCTTGTACTGGCAACATCAGTACACTAGAGACAGGGGCACATGGCCCCGTACTTGCTAGTTACATTTCATTTCTGTGATCAAAATCGTATGTTGTTGTTCATTACCGTTTCTTTGGAGTTTTTGTTTTTATGACATTTACGGTGGATTAGTTGGGTGTCACCTCCTCACTTCAGTGAGGATAGCTTTGACCCTGACAAATGTTACCCTCTGGTGTGGTTTTTCATGACTGCCTGTGGTGGTGTGGTACAATTGGCTGCCAGACACTTGTATTGTTTGTGTGTTGGGGTACTATGGTTGTAGATTGTGGTTGGCCGCCTCATCCATTACAAGTAGGGCCTATCTTCTGTTTATTTGCTTCAGTTACACTCACCTCATTCATTCCTGTTGCATTGGTTAAGGGTGCCTCTTGCCTGTTATTTGGTTTAAGTATCGTGCCGGCCCTGTGGGGCTATTTTTAAATAGTTCTGCCTGACAGTTCCCAGCCTGGCTAGACTTCAGTTTGGCTGGATTGGTTGATACAGCTAGTGCCAGTGCAGTTGGGTATTGGTACTACCTTCTTTGTAGCTTTTGGTCTCGGCTAAGGGAGTGCTCTCTTGACTACATAATGTCAGGCCTGGGGCTCTGTCTGGTGGCCAATACTAGTGGCTGCCTAATCGTACTAGGTATCGGCTGTCCAGTAGCAGTCAGATAGTTGACTTGTCTCAGGGGCTGAGGCAACTGAATGAGCTCTGTGATAACTGGCGTGTGGGACTTGTAGGTAGCTGATTGGGAGGAAAGAGGCACCTGCGAGCACCAGTTGGGCCTACATCAGATGAGGCGAGGTCTTACTAAGTGTTTTCAGCCCAGTTTGGTCTCTTTTTGGAAGCTGTTGAGTGCTGTAAAGCTCCCAGATGGACCGGTAGGTTGACTGCCACCTGTGCAGATAGTAGATTGCGACCACCTAGTTGGACCTCTTTGAGTCTTGCGTGCTGGACTTTGTAGGGTTTGTTTAGTTTTCTTTGTTCAGTTATGGGTATGGTAGGAGGGGGCATGGTGCCACCGGATGAAGACAGGTCCCACTTGTTATTTCAGTCTATTACCACCTCTATATATTTTATTTTTGTATTGTGTTCATTTGGTTTATAGGTACCAGGTATCATTCCTCCGGACTGGTACGCTCTTCAGAGGCAACAGGCAAAGTAGATTCATAGGGTCAATGGCCTGGCATGCAGGTACGAGAGGTGGACATGATAGTCACCTCCTACCTGCCTTGGTACCGCCTGGGGGGTTTAGGTTATTTGTTAAGTTTCTTTTATAGTGGAGGGGATGCAGGATGGTATTCAGACCACATGGTAGTAATTTCTTTTTTTTAATTTTTTTTAATTTTTTTTTGGACAAGGAACTTGGTCAGGTCTGTTATTTGTTCAGCTTTTGCTACACTTAGTGCTGGTTGGCCTCTTGCTAGAGGGGCTACGGACTTGGACAGTAGAGGGTACTGGGTTGTTTGATGGTCTGGTAATTAGTTCTCATGTAGGCTTGACTTGGGGATGGCTGTCACGAATGTGGCTTGGCAAGGAAAAGGTTTTCATGTGACATATGGTTATGAGTCACAGGTATGTTATTGTTTTACACATATGACTCATTTGAGTCATATGATTTGTTATGTGTAGGATTTGTGATGCTTTCACACATGGCTCAAATATGAGTCATGGAACATGTGCCTGATGAGTATGCCTTGCAAGTGTGCCTTACGGGTATGCCTTATGCATATAATTTATATTTCGCACATAACTTTGTTATGAGGTCATGGATTTCACGCATATGACTCAGTTGAGTCATATGATTTATTTATTGTGTTATAATTGGTTTATGAGTTTTCACACATGACCTCACTATGAGGTCATGGGTTTTGAGCAGGTGACCATCTTGGTCACATGACTAGTTTGTTATGATTTGGTTTCACACATATGACCACTTTGGGTCACGTGACTACGGGCGGGAAGAACACTATATGAGGAGGCTAATGTGGCCAAGGAGGATAGGTTCTTCACACTTTGTTCTAAGTACTTTTCCTACTTATTACTTTAACGAATATAAAACACCTTTATGATCTTTATCTTTATTTCAACATTATCATTACACTAAGGAAAGTTCTTCACGAAGAAGAGTTAGAGAAAGCTTACGATAGGTGTTCCCAATAGAAGACGGAGGTCTTGTACTATTCGTAGTATAGGCAGAGGCCTAGTACTATCGTAAGACTAAGGAAAGAAATAGAAGAAGAAGAGAAGTATCGTTCCCCATCGCCAAGAACTAACTATCCAAGGAGAGATCGTTACCATGGCATGTGTGGAACTATACACTTAGTTGGCTTTGAATTAGTAGTATCTCTATTAGCGGTATCCCAATGCCGGTGGGGGCTCATTGTATGCCAGTGTTAGTGGTCCAAGTTTAAATAAAATTAGATTGACTTCTAAGTACTTTCCTTGCCCTTCTTTCTCCGCATGTTGGAACTTGAACGTTCAGTGACCACCAATCAGAGCCTTTGATTTCTAACTCACCATAGTCTTCAAGCCTTTAACTTTGAGTACCTTTTGGGTCTCGTTGTTATACCTCCCTCTACATTTACTGCAAGCCTCAGTTTCCTTTAACTTATCTTCACGCCTGTTCCTTTACATCGCCTTCTCATGGTCGTAATGGTAAAGCGAGCCTCTGTCCCCTCCGCCACCTTCTCTTTACGCTCATTAGTAATTCTGTCTTGTGCTATTGATAACAACTTTGCCCCAGAGGTCGAAGTCTCTCGCCTGAGGGATCATGTCTCTGTTCTTTCTCAGCAATTTCATCACACTGAGAAAGTGATATCTGTATTGTCAGCTGACTTCAAGATTGAACGCCTAATTAATCTTAGTTATCTCATGATGTTGGCTGCCGAGGCTCCTATGGTTATCAACTGTTGGTCTATCCTGTCAATCACTTTTGCTACTACAGGGGTCTTGGTTGCGGGGAATGGGCTAGACCCTCAGAGGTCTCAGAGTTCAGTAGAGGAGTACCCTTGCAGAAATGATATGCTGGCAGTTATTCCGACTCCTTTTGTAGCTATGGTTGTAGGTGGTAGTGTGGGTCAACTGGTTCCTGATTTGTTGGATACTGTTGAGGCTTCTGCTTCTGTTGTGGGTAGAGCGGATCCTAGTGTAGTGACAGCAGCTGGGTTGATATCATCCCCTTCCTAGGGCAAGGTACCTGAGACCTCTGTAGTTGAGCCTGTGACTGGTCGCTGTAATACCTCAGATAGCATCCTCCCTGTAGTAGTAGGTGGTAATGCCAGGAGCCCATCTACTCTAGTTACTAGAACTGCACCTGTGGGTCAGAAGAGGAAGAAGAAGATGAAGCGCTGGGTCAAGTAAGACTAGTTCTCACCTGGACTACTTGTCCCCGACTCAGAAGGGTCATCACCTTCACCAGTTCGCTACTGCTAACAGACTACTACAAAGTCCAAGATAAGTCTGCCCTCTGTGAAGGGAGCTGGAGAGTTCGAGGAGTTGAATACTTGGGCATGTACAGCCAAGTGTCAACGACTTAGAGACTATCTCATCCTAGCTGCTTCCATCGCGTTTTTGAGCTATGGTGCCTCTGTGGTGCCTCTCTGATTCTCTGCAACAGTTTACACCCCCTCAGTTTAGGAGCTGTTGCCCAGTAAGTCAGCTTTCCTGTGGGTCTACGCTCTTTGGTTTCTGAATTATTCTTTATTTTGGGAATAAGGATGGGTGCTGAGGCAGCCGGCGAGGTATTCTGGGATCATTAGGTGGAGATACTTGAGTAGGTTTCTACTGTGGAGGAGGTTATTGCAGGATCACATTTAGATGATGGGAGTGGATGTTTGTATTTTGTACAGATTATTTGGCTGGCTGGTAGGCTGAGCCACGTAGGATTTTCTTCACCATTAATGGCTCTGTATTTAGTATTTGTATTGGAGTATAGTGCAGGCATGTTTGAGGTATAGGGTCAGAGGTCTAGTTAGTTCGTAGTTAGTGGTATTCGGGTTGTGCTAACCTGGGGGCCCAGCCCTGGAACTCGTCATATGCTATTATTGGCAGTACCAGTTTATATAAAATTAGATTAACTTCTAAGTACTTTCCTCATACTTACTTTCACCCCGTCTCGGAAAGTCAAAGTACCCTGGTGACCAATCAGAGCCTTTGATGTCTATCTCATGATAGGCTTCAAGTCTTTAACTTCGATTCTCTTTTAGGGCATCCTCATTAATCCCTCCCTCTACATTTGCTGAAAGTTCTTGCTTCCTTCTACTTATCTTTATGTTTGTTCGTCTACGTTACTTCCTCATAGTCACAATGGCTAAGCGAATCTGTGCTCCTTCTAGCCTATCTGCTTTACCTTCATCACTGGCTTTGCCTTGTGCTGTTGAGAACAACTTTACACTGAGGTTAAAGTCTCTCGTCTTTGACATCATGTCTGTATTCTTTCTCAGTGATTTCATTACACTGAGGAAGAGATATCTACCTTGTCAGCTGTACTAGCCTCTGAATGTGATACAGTTCACGGTTTGGTCATACTTTGGGTGGCCTAAGCTCCTATGGCTATCTCCTTATCGTCTTTCTCCTCCCTTGCATTAGTTGCTATGTTGGTCTCAGTTGTGGAGGCTGGGCTAGTCCCTCAGAATTCTCAAGGTCAAGTGGAGCAGCTCTCTTGGGAGAATATTGTGCCAACTGCTATCTCAGCTCCTCCTGCAACAATGGTTGTAGTTGGTAGTATAGGAGGGCTGATAGCTGATTTGTTGAGTCCAGTTAAGCTACGTGTTCCTAGTGTGTGTAAAGTGAATCCTGGCATGTATAAGTTAAATTCTAATATGGTGACACCAGCTGCAATGGTAACATCCCTATCGGGGGAAAAGGTTCCTAAGTCCTCTGTGGTTGAGCCCATATCTGTTCACAGTAGTGACTCTCATAGTGTTACCCTATAGCACTAGGTTGTGATGAGGGTAGCCCATCTACTCTGTTTACTAGACCTATACCCAGGAGTGGGAAGAGGAAGAGAAACAAGAAGCGCCAGGTTAAACAAAACCAGACCTCGCCGGTGCCACTTGTCCCTGACCCAGAAGAGTCATCACTGTTGTCGGTTCACCACCTGTGGAGGGAGCTGAAGAGTTGGAAGAAGACGTATATCTTTGGATGTGTACAGCCAGATGTCGACCACTTAAAGACTAACTTATTCCTACTGCTTCCACTAAGGGATTTAGCTTGAGCTGCTACTGTGCTAAACTCCAGATACTTCACGACAGTTCATACTCTCGCAGCTAGGAAGCCTGGGTCCTGTAAGTTGGCTCTTCCTTGGGTCTTCATACTTAGGCTTTCTGGTATTTCTTTTATTTTGGAATAAGGGGTAGGTTACCTGGTAGTCAGCCTAGGTGTTCCAGGATCATTGAGTGGGGGTACTCAGGCTAGTTTCTACTGAAGAGGTGGTTATCATGGGGTCGCATTCAGGTGGCCGTAGTAGATCTTTGTATTTTTGTATTCATAACTTGGCTGGTGGGTAGGCTGGGCTGAGGAGAAGTTTCTTTACGGTTGATGGTTCTTGTATTTAATATTCCTGTTCAAGCATGACACTGACATGTTTGAGGTACAGGATCAGAGGTTTATTCAGTTTGTAGTTAATAGTATCCTGCTTGCATTAACTTGGGAGCCTGGCTCAGGAGCTTATCATATGCCACTGTTAGCAGTACAAGTTTAGATAAAATTAGATTAACTTCTAAGAACTTTCCTCATCTTTACCTTCACTTCGCCTCGGCGGTGAGTTTCTGCACCCATGATAATTCTTTTTATGGGACAGTTATCTGAATTTACCTAATATTCTAGCTTCCAGGTTTGTTGTGTAATTGGGGACTTATCTACTTGTTTGCACCATTTTGGTATTTGCAGGATGTCACTGTCACAATAGCTAGTACTTCGAGCTTTTCATCATAATCACTTACGAGCCCCTTTCTGTAAAATGTCTTTGGCTTTCTGTTTATCGCCTACTTGCAAGTTTCACATTTAATTTAGGGAATTGAACCTTGTACTTGAGGGGATCACTTATGTCATTCTTTGAGACAGCTCAAGTTTTTTGTTGGGCTTCAAAAGTGTCCTTAGCTCTAGCGATACAAAACTCCCACAGGATTACTTGATGACTATCCCTCATCTCAACTTGTCGTACTGGCCGTGTCATCAAACAAGGGCCCTGGGTGTACCGCCCCACCCTTTTTCGTTACTACATATTTCTACAGTCAGAATTCTATGATGGTGTTTATCAGTGTTTCCTTGGAGTTTCTATCTTTGCCGCTCTGCAGTAGTTTAGTTAAGTGTCTCTTCCTCGCCTTGGTGGTGATGGCTTTGATACTGAAAACCATTACCTCCTGGTGAGGCTTTTACAGTTGTCTAGAGTAGTGTAGGATGACTAGCTGCCAGACACCCTCGTTGTCTGTATATTAAGGTGGTTTGGTTGTTGACTGTAGGTGGTGGCTTTACCTATTACAAGTGGAGCCTACCTTTCATTTGTCTACTTCTGTTCGTTCACTCTCCCTCTTCCTGTCTCGTCAGTTGAAAGTTCCTCCTGCCCATCATTTGGTCTGTGCCTTTTGCTGAACCTATGGGGCTGGCTTCAGCTGGCTCTGCTCGAACCTTTCCCAGTTGAATTTCTTTTTGGTTGAGTTGGATGGTGTAGTTGGTGCCAGTATTTTTGGGTATTAGTGCTGCCTCTTTTGTGGCCCCCAGTCTCAGTCAGAGGCCTCCTTTGCTCAATAGTGTTGGGGTTGGACTCTGTTACAGTGACCAAGCTCAGTGGCTGTCTGATGGTACCAGGTATACGCTGTCATGTAACTGTTAGACAGTTGATTTGTCTGAGGGGCTGAGGTGGCTAGATGGGTTCTGTGGTATCTAGTGTGTAGGGCTCAGGCCTGACTGGGGGGGGTGTGAGGCACCTGCGAGTACCGGTCAGGCCTGTGTCAAGTTTAGACAAGTCTAATTATATATTTCCGGCCTACAGATCTGTTAAGGTGAAGCTGCTGAGTGCTACAAAGCTCCTTGGTAGACCTGTAGGTTGACAGCCACCTGTGCAGAGAGTGGGTTGCAACTGCCTAGTTGGACTTGTTTGGATTTCATATGCTAAGCTTTGTAGGATTTGTTTGGTTTGTTTGGTTTAGTTACAAGTATAATGGGAGGAGGCATTGTACTATGGGTAGGAGATAGGCCCCACTGACTATTTCAGTTTATCACCACCTCTATTTATTTCTTCTGTTTGTGTTATTTGTTTAGGGAACAGGTAGCAGGTACAGGTCCTCCACACCAGTGTGCTCTTCTGAGCCAACTGGTAAAGTAGGTTTACAGGGTCAACGGCCTGGTATGTAGGCGCGAGAGGTAGACAGGTTGGTTGTCTCCTCCCTGCCATTGTACAGCGTATTGGTTTAGTTTGTTTGTTTGTTTTCTTTTGTAGTAGTTATAGATTGTGGGACAGTATTCAGACCAGGTGGTAGTGGTTGTATATTTTTGAGCAAGGAACAGAGTTGGGTCAGTCTTTTGTTCAGCTTTGGCTACCCTTAGTGCTAGTTAGCTTCATACCAGAGGGGCTATATACTTGGAATGCGGAGAGCACTGGGTTGTTTGATAGTCTTGTAATTTGTTTCCGTACAGCATGCCTTGAAGACAGTAGGTATGGGGCTGTAGATCTGATTAACCCGCAGTTAGTAGTATACCAGTTAGCAGTATTCCTCTCTCAGTGGTGGCTTATTATCTACCAGCTTGGGCAGTACGAGTTTAAATACAATTCAGTTGACTTCTAAGTACTTTTCCTACTTATTACTTTAACCAATATAAAACACCTTTATGTTTTTAACTCTTATCACAGCCTTTATTGCTATTACAATAAGAGAACTATATATGAAATTGAGTGAGAGAAAGCTTATCATAGACATTACAGATAGAAGACAAAGGTCTTGTACTATCCGTAAGGTAGAGAGAGAGGCCTAAGTGCTATCATACAGCAGAAGAAAATAAAGAAGAAGAGAAGTATAGTTCCCCATCACCAAGAACTAACTATCCAAGATGGGATCATTACACTTAGACAAATTTCTGTCTACACATCTAATCTCTATTAGCCTAGATGATTCTGAGTCTATACAGATTGTTTACGCCTAACACAAAATCAGTTTCTTCCTATGATAAGGTTTGGTAGGTTTTCTTTGATAATAAGTCCAGTCATCTTGCTGGACCCATATCTCCCACTTTTATTGATAAAGCTTGCATGCTAGCATGTTATTCCAAATACCAAGACAATTGTCCAGATATGTCAGCATCTACCTCTTGGCATAACTCATTGCAATCCTGTCTGCTTCTTTATTCCTGTCTATTCTCTTATGACTGGGGATCTATCTCATTCTAAAGTTATTGTAGTCTGCACATACCGCCACTCTTGCTTTCAATGCTCTGTATTTTTACCTTCTGGATATATGGTTTCAATCATATCTAGTACTAGTTGGCAATTCAATAATACTAAGATTTTCTGCCAGTCAGTCATTGCTTACACCTTCTATATTATATCGATTAGCACCACTCCCTTGCATTTCACAATCAACTAATTGTCAGGTAATCTGAATCCCAGGAAGCTAACTCTCTATTTATTAGTAAAGATCTACTATGCTCCTGCTGTCTCTTTAGTCCCTTTCAATGCATCCAAATATACCACATATATATTCTTGTACTTGTTAATATTTTTGATATACTGCAGCAAGGTAGTTTCTTTGTTCTTGTTAATTACTATCTAGGAGGTCATCTGCGTTATGACCTCTAAAAATACTAGCATAAGACACATATCATCTTTTCCATAATCATTACTGCTTTTCCTGAATGAAGGGTATTTAATTCCAAACTAGTAGGTAATCAATTTCTTATTGTGCCTCCTCTAAAGATATCTCACTTATAATACAACAGGTGGTATTCTGGACTCAGCAGAAATGATCTCATTGGTCAGCTTCATCAGTGTCCAGAACAGACTTACTTTTTTTCTTCTTTCTTCTTGTTTATTTCCATGGTAAAGATCACTGATGCTATAGATCACGATCATAAATCCCTACAATGCCACAATATCTCTCCAATACTACTGCTTGATAAGTATTAAGGATGATGATCTAATCACGTAAAGTGAAAGGATTAACTAATATAAAATTCAAAATTGAATTGTACTGCTTTTTATTAAGCAGACTTTATAAGCAATAGTAACAGGCTTGACACCAAACAGTGGAGAACAAACCAGTACCTATTTCTGGAGCTAACTTTAATTCTTTAGAAGAGACTCACGATGCAATATAAGCTTTTTCACAATTACCGGATTGGTATGCCCTTATGCAAATATTTGACAATTTTGAGGACCTCAAGGAATTAATCGAGGATTGGTCAATAAAGGAAAGGTTTTCATTCCTAGTTACTAATATAGATCAAAGCTGTGTAATTAAGAAGTGTGTTATTTTATACTGTGAAAGCAATGTCAGAGCTACCTGCACAAAGGAAGGGAATATTCAGATTATAGTAGTAAATTCATAATACAACTGTCTTGTAGGAGAGGGAAGTAAGTAATATAGTGTTACTAGATCAAGCTCTTGACTTTGTTGGCATATATAACGTGACTCTACAGCGCACTATTACAGTTAGCTAAATTTATATTTATACCAGTGTCAAGAGACTACTACAGTAGGAATAGTGGTAGACCAGAGTCTACCAAGTAGAGGTACTATTGATTAAGTATCTCAGTTGAACATGCTATGCCATACTAAGAAGCATATAAGTACTAGTAAGGAGTAGTGATTACCCTACTGGGTAGTGTAACACAAGTAGTTTATTTGGGAGTTATCCTGAATTGCTGAACAGTGAGTCTGGATTGAGTTACCCTACCTTGAGACTAGAGTTACCCTTCTTTGAGTCATGGGTTACCCTGCTATAGAGCCAAGTTATTTTACCTTGAAAGTAACTTGTTATATAGTACTTCAGGGGAAGTTACTAGATTGTTTGTCACACAAAACTACATAGAGTCTTTAAATCTCAGGTTGTGTGGATCACTCTCACACAACCAGTCGAGCTCCAAACAGGCCGTAACTTGGAGGTGTAGTAGCAAATACCCCCCTTTGACCCGGTTATAAGTCTCTAGCATTATGGGCTACAGCCTAGAGATTTACTATAAGTCTAGTAAATGTCTACCAGTGGAGACCCTCCTATAACACTGTATATGCTCTTACCATCAAGTTGGCTGGAAGCTGTCTGTAGGATACATCAGAGGGTGGAAGGAACCATGGTGAATGGTCACCAGGTGGTTTCGTGCAAAATGGACCAAAACTGACAGCGTAATACCACTTTGAAATTAGAAGTAGTATGTGAGGCTTCCAGTAGCCTATTAGCGAGGTTACCAAAGTCAGTTACCCTAAAAGTATAATAGTATTAGAGAATCATTAAGAACTCTAAGACACTAGTCTGAGGTTATGATGATACCTGCTTCCAGAAAGGTTGACTGTCAGTAGCACCTATTGGTAGTCAACTTCCAAAGGGGTCTATCAGAGGAGCTAAGTGGCTATCATTCAGAATGATATAAAATAGTATAGAATCAGACAAAAGTTCAAAGGCTGCAGATCCTCGTAGAAGACTAAGTGTATATAGGTAGAGAGTTCCATAGTTGGTACTGCATCCACTCAGGCATGTTATTTCACCACTGACACGTCTGCTATATGAAGAGTTTTTACTTTTGCAGTTGCATTATAGATACAGTGGTTAAAACACTTTTGTAGGGTAGATGTTAACAAACCACAGGGTAGTTTAGTTTGCTACAGAGGATCTTTAGTCTAACCTATAAAGATTAGCTAGACAGCCAACAGGAGTTGAGTGCTTGCGAATACAAAGTAGTAATGGGGAGCAACTGGCAGTATATGACATCTACTTAAGTATATGCAAGTTCTCCTCTACTCTGACAATCAACTATCTCTTGATATTAGGACTTAATTGAGTAAAGCTGTGACTTAACAATATTAAGTTTTACTGTTTTGTTTCTTTAAACTCTACTACTGAGATTTTAAAATTTTATTATATTTATTCCTAGAAGTATTCATCTCAGTGCGGTCAGAACCTCACTATCCCTTTTCCCAGAGTGAGTACTTCTTTTAATAAAAGAGAAACTAGAACATAGTTCATTCACACTATTGAAATTTGCCTCTCTGGAAAATCTTACTAATATCTACACCAAAATACTTGCGAACCCTCGAGATGAAGACATCATAAACCACTTAGGCTATAGATTATGACAGAAAGGGTTGAAATTTCTTTCCTATGTTACATTTTAGTATATTTAATGATAAACATTGTATTTTCACTCACTTAGTTATGTATCGGTTAAAACCTGTACAAGGTACACATTACTACTGCTAGGTCATATTGTAATGATCCCTTTCTAGATAGTTAGTTCTTGGCAATGGGGAATGATACTTGTCTTTCTGTCTTCTCCTTTCTTTGTCTTATGATAGCTCTAGGCCTCTGCCTACGTTACCGATAGTACAAAACCTTTGTCTTCTATCGGGAACGCCTATCGTAAGCTTTCTCTAACTCGCCTTCGTGCAGGACTTTTCTTGGTGTAACAATAACTTTGCAATAAAGATAAAAATCATAAAGATGTTTTATATTCGTTAAAGTAATAAGTAGGAAAAGTACTTAGAACAAAGCGTGAAGAACCTATCTTCCTCGGCCGTATCGACCTCCTTATATAGTATTCTTCCCGCCTTTAATCATGTGACCTAAAGTGGTCACATGTGCGAAACCAAATCATAACAAACTAATCATGTGACCAAAGTGATCACATGCTCAAAACCCATGACCTCATAGCGAGGTCAGGTACAAAACTCATAAACCAATCATAACACAACAAACAAGTCATATGACTCGACTGAGTCATATGCGCGAAACCCATGACCTCATCATGAGGTCATGTGCAAAACATAAATCATATGTACAAGGCTTACCCGCAAGGCACCCTCGCAAGGCATGCTCGTCAGGCGCACGTCCCATGACTCATACTTGAGCCATGTGCGAAAGCATCACAAATTCCACACATAACAAATCATATAACCCGAATGGGTCATATGCGCAAAACAATAACATACCTCTGACTCATAACCATGTGTCACGTGAAAACCTTTTTCATACTAAGCCGCGTTCGTGACATATATTTATGTTAATCTCGTCGATATTTTATTAAATACAGATAGGAAACCTATGCATTATTTTCTTATTTCATTTTGAGATAAATGTAATTTTTTTTATCTTTTATGTATATTTATGTACATTAATTACATAATAGATTTATAATATTTCCTTAATATTTCCTGCATATTATTTTAGATTTATACGTATATTTGAGATTTTTCTTGACAGGTTTTCAGGATTAAACACATTTACACTTATGTTTCTCTACCAAGAATCATATTCTTACTTTTATTTTTCCTAATTAAATTTCTTTTATTATGAATTGGCATACTCCTGTCGATATAGATACTATTGCCTGCACACTTTACTTAGAAGAAATAAGGAATCAAATATCTAAAAATCTACCTTCAAACCATAGTACTCCTGACGAAATGTGCTTGCAATATTCTCTTAATATCATGTAGTTTACTCCAGATAAGTATATGATTGCGTGTAACCGGTATGGGTACTTGGTAATTGGTTTTGTTTTATGTTTTGTTTTAAGTATCATTTGATACTTAGTTTGTTTTATGTTTTGTTTTAAGTATCGCTTTGATACTTGGTTTGTTTTAAGTATTGTCTGATACTTGGTTTTTTTTATGTTTTGTTTTAAGTATTGTTTTAATACTTAACTTGTTCTACTAAGTGTATTGTTTAATACCTTTGAGTAGTTCTGTTCATAATAGACATGAACAGATTTGTGTATTTAAAGACCACCTGATTCCACAATGGAAAAGGCAGACTTCGACAAATAGTATTTTAATATACTTAGTTGAATGATTACTCTTTGTTTTCTCAGTACACCTTTGAAGCCTCCTTTAGTTACAGCTCTCGCCTCCTCTCTGGTAGAGCAGGCCACTTGTTAAGCTATCGTACATTGACCTGATATGTGACTAGCACTTTGCAAATACGTTACATCACACCTCTTAAGTCATAATTGCGAATAGCTAAGTTGTTAGGTAAAAATAAATATTTTGTGATCAAGGTCTGAGAGCTAGGATTTTACTTTTATAGGCTCATATAAAGCCTAATAGGTATGCAGGCTATATGTAATAGGTACAGGTACTCAGTTAAGGATTTTCTTTTTATGTTTTATTTTAAGTGTCGTTTTAATACTTGATTTGTGGTAAGTATTCTTTGATTCTTGATTTTGTTTTATGTTTTACTTTAGGTATTATTTTGATACTTGGTTTTGTTTTATGTTTTGTTTTAAGTATTGTCTTAATACTTAAGTTGTATTACCAAAAAGTATTTCTTAATACCTTTGATTAGTTTTGTTGATACTAGTCATGAATAGATTTGTTTATTTAAAGACAGCCTGATTCTATGATAGAAGAAGCAGATTTCAAGGAACAGTATTTCAATATACTTAGTTGAATAGTATTAGGCAGAGACAACATGTAAAGACTCAGAGTTGACTAGGCCAATCAAGATTTGTTTCTATAGATAGAGATTATCTAGAAAGGCTCAAAATGTACACCCGTTTTATTTATGATTACTAAGAGTAAAGTGATGTATGTAAAGTAGAATAGAATCGTAAAACAATATTATCTTGTTAAGGTTTCTTCTCCATTGCTTGATGATGTCTAAAAGCTTGGGAGGCACTTTGATATACGTATTCTGTATTTGAGTATTCATGGACTACATCTATCTATTATACAAATTATGTACCTCTTTGATTATAACTCGCAATATTGGGTATTCTTCAAAGATGTAAACACCTAGAGACTCTGAAAACCACTACACCCTCTTCGGTAATTAGGATTTTGCTAACCTAAAAACTATGCTGTTCCCAGTAGTAATTATCCGATCTTCAGAGTCTTTACACCTATGGCCCAGTTCTCAAGTTGAACTGAGTTGGCAACAATTGTCTCCCTCATTGATGAAATGATCAGTTTCATCTGCAGGTTATATCTGCCGAGGTAGTCGTAATTGCAACCTTCCTAAGTTGCCTGACTTTAAACCTCCATAACTCTGAATCCAACCTAAAGATATCTTCTAAATAACTTTCTACTAATTTGCAGGAAGCTATTCTACCAGATTGGCAGATAATCCCTCAGTCGGCAACTCTTGATTGCTCTGGGTAACAGGATTTCAATTGTGCATCTAGTATTGGAAACCATCTCCACAACCGTAACGCATTCTTGGACCTAGTTGTAATACTCAGTAAAGTCTATTGGCTTCTGTGATAGTATTCCTAGGAGTTCTAGACTCTTCTAATTATTGTAAAGTATGTGTGAATATATAGGTTTCTCGTTGAAATCCTTTAATATTTAATACCATATCTTTGTAGAAAAAAGTCTAATGACATATGGCCCATGCCAAAGATGTCACATCTTTGAAGCCTAGTAGCTCTCTGAGTAGTTAACAGATTTGCTCCGTTCTACTTCTCTGACTTACCTGAAAGTCCACTCTCATAAATCCTGTGAATAGGATCTGAACAGATGAATGACAGCAACATATATGGTATTATTCTAATACTTTTACTTCTGAGTCTATAGAGTCATAGAACACAACTAAGAAAGATAGATATGATGATATGTGGGATGTGTAAGGGGATTGGAGGGAGGTGCTGAAGATCAGAAATTTTGATTCCGAGTGGAGTTACCCTATCTAGGGTAGTTTCTCTGAGTATCGAATTCTAGTACTCCTAACAAATAGTTACTTTTTTCATTTTTTCAGTACATCTTTGAAGCCTCTTTAGTTCACATCTCTTACCTCCTCTCTGGAAGAGCAGGCCACCTATCAACTATTATTCCCTACCAAGAATTGTAAGTAGTACCTAGTAAACATATTACACTGTATCTCCACTACTATTTATATCAAGTAAACATTCTGTATAATATTGAAAACCTGTTATCTGGTAGATTATTACTGTAAAGTATAAGGTTCTGTGTTTAAAGAATGCCCAACATATCTGTTGTCAAAGTTAGCACTTTATTAAAACATAAAAATACCATAGTTTTTTGAAAACTCATATTAGGCAGATATACTTTAGTACAATTAAAAGCTGAAATCAGGTAGAATATTGTCCTGAATTATTAGCTTTAATGGAATAGGGACTGATGAGTAATAGTAGTTCACAAATATATTATTAATGTTCTAACTATGATGTTGTGTGATTGTTCTTATTATAAAAATGTTACAGTCTTAGAAAAAATTAACATAATACTCAAATCATTATCTGTCCCAGCAATTACAACTATCACTCATTTTTACATTCTCCTAGTAGGCTATTTTGGCTCCCAAATTCATCAAGAGACTAAAATAAAATTTAGTGCTACATATCTCCTATTTCTATAAATATTTTTATATTTAATTATAGTACTTACCAGTAGAGATAAAAATAGCTAGTATGAGGCTTAATATTATGACCAAGACTGTCTGCAGTCTTGTATCAGAATATTAGCAAGAATTAAGATTAACTAAGCTAAATTGAGAGACAATAATTAAAATACAGGCATCCTCGTTTAGTATGAATTCTGAGAGTATTAAATATAATCAGATACATATGATGCTCAGAATATATAGATTATAGGCAACTGAGTATTAGTGTCAGGACATACAGCTGACATATCTGATACTGAGTTGTTTTTTGTTAATGACTCATCTATCATCGCTGGCATATAAGAACCTGCCATGCTCATAAAGTACTTTCTCACCACCCAAGAAGTAATCAAACCTGTCACCTATTTAAAAGACCTCCCAAAGCTTGTACTCCTTTAGTAGCAAAAAACTTCCAAGTCTTACAACCTGAATTCCTCTTCTATACTTTTCTGTCTCAAATACAGTCAATACTAGCTGTCTCACCTGAGTTTCAAGAATCATGATCTCTCTCCCTCTATATCCTAAAACAGTAGACCTCGTAGATTAATAGCTTATTTTTCCATCTGAGTCATCTTTCCATAGGAGCCTCTCTACATTGTTTCTAACTAACCTATACCTTATCCAATATCTATCACCACCCAATCAGGTAGTAATTACTACTTCCACCTGCTAAAATAGATAGAATGCTACTCATGCTATCATCTAACAGATACCCTCATCAATTCTAATATCATCTCTTTTCACAAACTTGTAGCCATGTAGAAACTATAGGAACCTGAAATCTCAACTGGTAAAATCATACAACTATGTAGTAGTAGGTACTACAGTGTAGCCGTTCTGAGGAAGTTAGTTCAAGGCACTTGAGCCAATCATGAGTTTGTAGTTCATGGATAATAATGAGCAAGAAGCAGATAACAACTATGATATAGAAGAGGAGGAGGCCAGGACCTCTGCAGACTTTCTATGTACCATCCTGTCCTTCAGAACATTCTTCTCTATTCCAAGCAATGTTAGGAGTACCAAGACCCGATATCCAGGAACCACTTTAAGTAAGGTAACACTACTTGGAATCCGAATCTCTAGTCTCCAACACCTCTCTCCGGTCCCCTTATGGGGCCCACATATTATCATATATGCTGATCTTAGTTGCATCCTGTGATTATTATACTGCAGAATTAAAGATGTCAGAATAATACCAGATACCTCACTGCTATCCATCCGACCGGATCCTGTTTGCAGAGTATATATAAAGAAACCTTCAGCTGAGACTGCAAAGTGGAACAGTGTAAATCCATCAACTACTCAGAGAGTTACTAGGCTTCAAAGATGGAACATCTTTGGAATAAGCTGTAGATAATGGGACGGTTTTACACAAAGACGTGTTGTTGAATGTTAAAAGGTCTCTACAAAGGGTCAACACATCCTCATTCACTCTACGATAATTAGAAGAGTCTCAAACTCTAAAGAACACTACCGAAGAAGTCACTAGACTTCACCGATTGTTATAACTAAGTCTAAGGATGCATTGTGGTTACGGGAATTATTCCTAATACCAAGCAACAACTGAAGTCCCATTACCTAAAATAACCAAGAGTTACTGACTGTGGGAATATCTGCCAATCTGGTAGAATGGCTTCCTGGAAATTAGTAGAAAGTCATCTGGAGGATATCTGTTGGCTCAATGAGAAGTTATAGAGGTTTGAATTGGCAACCTAGGAAGGTTGTATCTATGACAACTCCCACAAACATGATCTACAGATGAAACATATTATTTCCTTAATAAGGGATAAAATTGTGACCAATACAGTTCAACTTGTAAACTAGGCTATAAGTCTAAAGACTCTAATGATCATACAATTACTATTGGAAACAGTACAGTTCTCAATTGGTAAAATTTTAATTACTGAAGAGACTGGGATGGTTTTCAGGATCTCCTAGTATTCGCACTTCAGGAGAATGCCTGACATTGTGAGTTAAAGTTAAAGAGGTACATAATCTGAATGAGAGCTAGATGTAGTCTGCGAACACTCAGACATGGAATATAAAAATCAAAGTACCTCCTAAGTTCTTAGATATCATCAAGCAACAGGAAAGAGATATTAACAATCTAGTATTGATTTTCCAATTCTACTTTACTTTACCTTACTCCTAGTAGTTATAAACAAAACAAGTCATCCTTTGAGACTTCCTAGACAAATCTTTATCTAAAATAAATCCTGATTGGCCTAGAAGATTCTGAGTCTATATAAATTGTCTCCACCTAACGAGCAATTAGATTATCAGGTACAGCCACCAATATCTCCCTGAAAGCTCAGAAAGGTAAAATAAAAATATTCACACCTTCAAAAAAAGTAACAGCACCTACCAGACAATTCCAAGAATAGATTAAAGTAGAGTTCAGGGGTGAATAAGCATAATTTCAAGCAAAGTTAAAGACAATAAAGCTGCCATTATTTCCTATAAGGCAATCAGAAAGTAGAGGAGGGCTCCTGCGCAGAAATATGCATTGTGGGATTTTGAATGGAAAAAGTTTTGTTTTTTTCCACCAGCTTTTCCATGGTTCATATATAAATGTGTAGTTACTTGTTCAATCACTTATATATCAACCACACTATATTCTATCACCTAGCTTGCTAGGGCATCTTCTGTGTTTCCAACCCTCCACTAATTCCAGCACTTTTCGTTCCCTGGTCTCCCAGAATTATGAGAGGGTTTACTGTAGCTCCTAAATATTGTATATTTTACTAGCAAGGGAGTTCGGCTAGCGCGGGGAGAAGCATGGAATTGGGTATGATGACTACCTAATTGAGTGTGATGACTACTCTATTCAATCCCTAACCCCTGCTAGCGGAACACCTGTCCTTAGTAAAATATACAATACTTAGGGGCTATTCCTCCGTATAGTAGACCGCCAGCGCCTGATAAGGGTGTCAAGCACCACCGCCTCCCCCAGAGGATAATAGTCTAAATTACTTGAACGGTATTGTACGATACTATGAGTACGGTACTCGTACAGCATGATATCGTACCCTCAGGTTCACCTTTAACGAGTTGATTACATAAGCAGATAAGGTTAGCCTTTGGCCAGCGCTCTCCAACCCAATGGTGGTGTCACGTGGCTTGCAAGTGTATGGACAACACCTTGGCATACTCGAGTACTTGTGTCAAACGGGTATTTTCTGTTCAATTGAAGGTTTTCTATGTCTTGCTCCATTGATTCCGGGTCGGTGAACGAGGATAATAAATCATATGAGCCCGGGTTGTGTGTGTATGTTGAGAAGTATTTCCTTTAACAGCATTAAGAGTTTTGCCGATACATTGCGAGGAGATGCTGTACTAGTAGCATGGCCGGTTCTTGTACCAGTGCTCGTACAATTAAGGGGAAACCGATTGCATGATAGATATGGGGTGCAGGTGGATAAGCAGCTCACCATTCATTCAATTCGGGTTTAACGTGCCGGTATTCAAACTCAAAAAAGGGCGAAGCAAACCCATCCCAACATCCCGGAATATTTGAGGAATTTGTCCCACAACATTGGAAAACAGGAAGAGAGTGGAAGGAATACCAAAAAGGTTGGCGGTTGATCGATCAACTTCTTTTCCTCTTTCTTGTTTGTCCCTTCTCTCGTTTTTTTTCCTTTTCTTTTGCCCCTTCTCTCCTCTTTTATTTTCGTCCCTTGAGCCCCTTGATTCTTCCGACGTATCGAGAGCTTCTTTAACGAGCTTCTCTAGCTTACCAGTTTTCGGGCTTTTAGATAGTTCTCCCCTGACAAACCATGCAAGTATGATAGCCACAAGCTCTGTTAACTTTTAGTACCTAAACAATCAAGAAGCTTCCCCTTAACCACTCACCGTACCCCTGCCCACAACCGCTGCTAGAAGAATCCAAACCGCATTTTTGCGGTTTGGGTACCCCCTTGGATTTTTAGATAGCCCTAGTGTGAATCGGCAATAGCAGTGACCTTCTAATACTGATTTGATTGCCTATCATACTTGAGTACGATAATTCTGATAAAACCACCCTCCAAGCCGACGACCCGGGGCTCCGGCCAGTTGTCAACTTATAAAAGTGGCCAACTACAAAATGGGCTAGTCAAGCTGCCAAGTGGAAGACTAGCCGGTATTTCTTCAAAGCCCAACTCATACGGTTCGTCCGGCATATGATAGTACGGTAGTGAGGCCCTTGCAGGGCTTGGGTTGCTAGAGCAGGTATTCTTAGGAGGGCATTTAGGGAAAGGAGCAGTCTCGCTAGCTGGGACATTTTTGCCTCTGTCGTCTCCAAACTTGTGTGGGGTTTGAAGGTTCCCATTGGCCCAAGCATGGCAGGAGGCCCTTCGTTTATGGAGAACCTGGTCTTTGGCAAGCCTGATTCTACGTCACATATAAGAGTCTTTAGGGAGGTTTTATCATGCTATCCTTATACCCAAACACCTTCAGTCTTTCTGGGTCAAAGCATGGGTGGCTCAGAGTTGCTTCGAGTAGCGCCGAGTAGCTCCGACTGGCTTCCTCAGTAACCGTATTAGGAAGCCCATTTCCAACATAGCCAAGTAAGAGCGAGGCCGAGTGATGGTCCGTGACGCCTGCCGTGAGCTTGGTGGTCAAGGAATGCCTTGGATGAGCGTGGGTTGTGTGCGCCTTGCTCGCAGGCTTTTTTCTTCCCTTTTTTTTTCTTTCTCTTTTTAAGTGCATATTTTTCGCTTTAGTGGACTTACCGGCACTTTGGTATAGTTGCAATCATGGGGTCACTTGCACTGAATCACTTGGCATCTTGGCGCATTTTTTCCACTGGCCAACATTGGGCGCTCACACCATACAAACTCAGCTATTTTTTGACATTAATTAAATATCTCATCTAGGAGATCCTCCCTGGTAATTTCCCCTGGAAAATCTCTTCACTAGATACTAGGCAGATTTCCTATATCTGCACTTACCTTTGCGTTGTTGATCCCCTTTTCTAGCAGTCAGTGTGGGAAGATTTTGGTTGTCCGGCACCATAATGATTACACTATCATATCAAGGTAATGCTAGCACTTTTACATAATCAGAGCATGGAACCTTGGTTATTACGGTACTGTACTCGAGTAGACTGCTCGTGTATGATAGAAACCACAAGTAAGGCAAACATAAACTACGGCGAAACAAAAAAGAAAGGAAAAAAAAAGGGGAGGAGAAAGGGGAAAAAGGTAGAGAAGACGACAAAAGTCACAGAGTTTTCTATCACCGTTTTGTAACCCCCAAGTGCACACCCCGCAGAACCCCACATAAAAGGAATGCAGATTTTTCGCCCGCATCTAGCCACCGTGTCGTGCGCATCCAGACGCAGAACCTTCCTATTCCCTCCCTTTCCCCACCACAACACCCCTCTTCGTCCCATACACCGCCGTTCCCCGAATACCGCAACGCAAACACACGTTCCCAGGTTGCCATCAACCGCAGCAATCTTTACTTGTTGCGGCTTTCATTCATCTTCCATAATGGCATCTCCCCTTTCTACTGTGGAGTGGCCGGCTAGCTTGGTCCGAAAAACCTTCATTGATTACTTCAAAAATAATGGCCATACATTCGGTAAGTCCCTCCTGTGCTTCCATTGGGTCACCGAATGGGTAAATCGCCAGCAAGCTGAGCCTATTTCAAATCAATAGTGCCATCGTCTTCGGTAGTGCCCCTCTCAGATCCGACCCTGCTATTTGCGAATGCTGGCATGAACCAATATAAGTCAATTTTTCTCGGGACTGTGGATCCCTCATCAGACTTCGCCAGTTTAAAACGGGCTGCGAACTCACAGAAGGTATGTGGATGTTTCGGGGGACATGATCGCATAAATCTAATTTGTATTTGTGCCTTAGTGCATACGAGCTGGGGGTAAGCACAATGACCTTGACGACGTCGGAAAAGATAGCTACCATCATGTATACCTCACCCATTAAAGCGACAGTTGGCGCTAAGCGTTGCTAACATTATCGGTAGACATTTTTCGAGATGCTTGGAAATTGGAGTTTCGGTGACTACTTCAAAAAGGAAGCGGTTGAATACTCATGGGAACTATTGACGGAAATCTACGGGCTTGACCCTGATAGATTATATGTTACGTATTTTGAGGGTAATAAAGAACGTGGACTGGAACCGGATCTGGAGACTCAAGAACTCTGGAGAGCCGTCGGCGTCGCTGACAACCACATCCTCCCTGGGAATATGAAGGACAACTTCTGGGAGATGGGTGATCAGGGCCCATGTGGACCCTGTAGCGAAGTTCACTATGACCATATTGGTGGTCGCAATGCCTCTCACTTGGTAAACATGGACGATCCCAATGTCATTGAGATTTGGAACAATGTTTTCATCCAGTACAATCGCGAACCGGATCATTCGCTCCGTTCTCTACCTAATAAACATGTTGATACCGGGATGGGTTTTGAGCGCTTGGTATCAGTGCTACAAGATAAATCTTCCAACTACGATACAGATGTTTTCTCTCCCCTATTCCAAAAAATCCAAGAGATCACAAAAGCACGGCCTTATGGGGGGAAGTTTGGTGCCGAAGATGTTGACGGAATCGACACTGCATATCGTGTCATAGCAGATCATGTTAGGACCCTAACTTTTGCTATCGCCGATGGTGGCGTGCCAAACAATGAAGGTCGTGGTTATGTGGTAAGGCGGGTTCTGCGCCGGGGAGCGAGATATGCTCGCCGTTATTTCCAGGCGCCAATTGGCGAGTTTTTCTCTAAAATCGTTCCAACTCTGGTCCTTCAACTGGTACGTTCTAGCACTCGAATGAGCTAACTTGGTATCTGACTCCGTCCTCTTCAAATAGGGTGATGTCTTCCCAGAAATAAAAAAGAAAGAGAGTGATGTCAAGGAGATTTTAAACGAGGAGGAAGAGTCGTTTTCTCGGACCCTTGATAGGGGAGAGAGGATGTTTGACGTTTTCTCGAAAAGAGCGACGGAACATAATTCAAAGGTTCTCAAGGGCAGTGATGTCTGGCGTCTCTATGATACCTTCGGGTTCCCAGTCGACCTCACCCGAATCATGGCTGAGGAAAATGGTCTTGAGATCAATGAGGAAGAATTTGAGAGAGCGAAGGCTGAGAGCAAGGAAGCCAGTAAGGCTAGGAAGAGTTCCGGAGATGTTGAATTGCTGAAGCTCGGCGTTCATGATCTTGGAAGGCTAGAACAAATGGCAGAGGTGCCCAAGACTGATGATGTCTACAAATTTGGTGAGATTCACTGGGCCGATACAATGGTCACTGTTCCAGTGCTATAGGCTAAAAGCGATCTAGGAAGGGGAAATATTACCGGTCATATAATGGCCATCTATTGTGACAAGTCTTTTCGCTCTAGCACCGCGAACATCTCCCGTTATACTCAGCTTGGCCTTATTCTTGACAAGACAAATTTCTATGCCGAACAAGGGGGTCAGGAATACGACACCGGAAAGATACTCATAGACGGCGAGGCCGAATTGGATGTTCAAAATGTGCAGGTATATGGCGGATATGTTCTACACACAGGATACATAAAATATGGCACCCTCTCTGTCGGAGATGACGTTATATGTGAATATGACGAGGTAAGTTTCAGAAGCGTCCAGTACAACAACTCTTCAGTTGGTAATCTTGTATTTAGCTTCGCAGATGGCCTATACGCAACAATCATACAGGAACTCATGTGCTTAATTATGCTCTTAGAGAGGTTCTTGGAGACGGGATTGAGCAAAAGGGGTCCCTGGTTGCAGCGGAGAAACTTCGCTTTGATTTTTCCCACAAATGCGGGGTGACTGACGCAGAGCTGGAGATGATTGAGAAGATCTCTACTGAATATATTCGGCAAAATCTGGAAGTTTATTCCGAAGACGTGCCGTTGTCAATTGCAAGGGAAATTGAAGGTGTTCGTGCGGTATTTGGCGAAACATATCCGGATCCGGTCCGTGTTGTCTCCGTCGGCGTCCCTATCGAGGAGTTGACAAGAGACGTCAAGAATAAGCAGTGGAGGAAAGTTAGCATCGAGTTCTGCGGTGGTACTCACGTTCAGAAAACCGATGACATTAAGGATCTGATTATCCTCGAGGAAAATGGAATTGCGAAGGGGATTCGGCGTATTGTCGCAGTTACCGGCAATGATGCTGGTAAAGTCCAAAAAATAGCTTCACAATTTGAGGAGCGGATCAATGCTTTAGGCAAGCTTCCTGCAGGCCCGCGCAAGGAAGCTGAAATCAAATCAGTCCAAGCCGACCTCAATAGTCTCGTTATTTCCGCTGTCAAGAAGGTTCAGCTAAAAGACAAGTTTGGCAAAATTCATAAACAACTGCTCGACGACCAGAAGGCTAAACAGAAGGCAGAGCTTAAGAAGGCTGTCGAGATAGTAACCGAGCACTTCAAACAGAACCCAGACTCGCCGTATTTTGTTTCCAAACTCCCAATATCTGCGAACTCCAAAGCTCTCAGTGACGCTATCAAGCACGTTCAGACGAAGGCCAAGGATAAGACAGTCTACCTCTTTGCTACCGATGACGATGCTGAGGGCAAGGTCATTCATGGCTGTTATGTCGCAGAGGTATGTCTACTGTGTGTCTTGGTATATGCGCGAGGCCTTGAGCTAACCAAATATCTTCTTAGAATGTTGGAAAACAGCTCAGCGCCAAAGACTTGGCTGATTCGATTAGTCAAATTGTTGGTGGAAAAGCTGGTGGGAAAGGTGCCACTAGTCAAGGCATTGGCAACAAAGTCGACAAAGTCGGCGAAGCAGTTGATGCGGCTGCAAAGGCGCTCCAACAACTGAACCTGTAGTTTCATTTTTTTCTCTCTTCTCCCCTCCTTTCGATCCAACTATTTTCTTGATTCGATTTTTTTTGTAGGCGCTATTTTCGGCGCTAGGGAATTTGCTTGGCTGGAATAGAATTGCGTATTGTTTGAAAGTTGGTGGAAAACGAAGATGGCGGGGAAGGGGGCAGAGTACCAAGCGATGTTGTGATTGTTGACATGTCAATCTCTAGAGATAATTGATTTTGATTTTGATTTTCAAAGAGGATGTTAGAGAGAGAGAAAAATATGAAAAATTTTTCACTAATCCGACGTTCTAAACAGCAATGGTAATTTATATGGTAGGTAGAGGAGGAAGGAAACGGGGAGTTTTTTTTTTTCAGGCCTTCGAAGCTAGACAAGAAATACATGAGTGGTAAAGGTAAGTTGATTATCCACTACTCCTCCATAGCATCTCCCGAAGATTGAAGACCTTCCCGAAGCTCCCTCTCCAACCTAGCAACCTCCTCTAGGCTCTTTGCAGCTCTGATCCTCGCCTCAATGCTTTTCCTCTCAGCAGCACTCAACCTAACAGTGTATTCCTTCTGCCCACCATTCAACGGCTCGCTAATGTCGAAAGTCCTTGACTTGATTCCCATAATCTACCATTACGAACCAGTCAGCCAACATTACCCCCCCCCCCATAACTACCAAGAAAAGGGCGAACAAACCCTAGCAGCCAAAGCTGATGGCTCGCTCACACTCCCAAACAACCTACCAGCAGCCTCCCTCTCGACATCCTTCACCTTCCTGTAATCTAAGAAGCGCACACTGGGACAGCGCCAGATAACCCAATACCTGTAATTCTCCTTGCGAGTGACGGGGTTGTCGAGGAGGGAAAGGTGCGTTAGGCGCGTGAACCGAGAGAGCGGGTCGAGGTCGGCGAGTTCAGAGAGATTGTTGGCAGCAAGCGCGAGGACGGTTAGGTTTGGCAGGCTGGCGGCGAGGGTGGGCTGGATGGTGGATATCCGGTTGCGCGCGAGTAAGAGGGTTTTCAGGCGTTCGCTTAGGGGGAAGTTTCCGAGGGCTTGGATGTCGTTGTCCGTCAAGTCTATGGCGTCTTGTGGCTATTTTCATGGTATCGTTAGATGGTGCGCGGGGTGAGAAGGGAGGGAGGGAGGGAGGGAGGGACGTGCACCAGCAACACCTAAATTCTCGATGGCGGGGATCTTGTGGCCTTTTTTTTGGTAGGGGGGGAAGAGTTTTAATCACTGAATTCTTTCTTGTATGGGGTGTTTCTCCCTCATAAAAAGTGTAGTGGCTGAACGGGTTGTAACGCACCTCGGAGATCTAATTCGCGGTCGTTGAGCGGGTTGAGGTAGCTATGCGCGGCCTGTAGGAGCTCGGTTGTTAATCTCATTTCGGCCGGTGGGTCTTCTGGAAATTGGTGGTCAATGGGAAGGAAGGAGGGAGGGATGGGGTGAATATGGTTGGTGGTGGTGGTGAGGATTGATACTCGTAGTGGTATGTATGATATGATGACAGCAGGAGCAGGAATGGGTGCTGCGGTAGGGGGTGAGGGTTCGAGGTTCAACGGTGCCAGGTGCAACCGTACGGGGGGATTGACGGTGGGATTGAGGACGACTGCCAAGACTGCCCCACCGTGCTGATATTGTGATATGGAGGTTGTCTCCCCATTTCGAGGGAGAAAATTGAGGTTGGCGGAATGGGGATCTGAGAAGAGGATTGAATACCAGTACAGCAAGTGAAAAAATTTGAAGATTTTCTCGAGATGATATACAGTACTGTAGCGTGCCTGAATTTGAGGATGATGCTTGGGGAAAGCCCCCCCCTTAGACTAATTAATTATTAAACACACGGTGGTACTCGGACTCGGACTCGGACTCCACTGCAACAGAGCAAAGAGCAGCGAGCGAGCCTCACAGCATCAATCACCAACACCATTCGATTAAACCTATCATACAAAAAAGTAAAATTAAAAGAAAAGAAAAACAACAATTATAATATAAATGTCCAGCTAATCATTGCGATCGGTCTCATCCTTAAAACAGCGGAGACCAACCGCACCCAAGATCGGCCGCTTTCCCTCTCCATCCCCATCGAGCTCTCGGAGAAAAATAAACTCCCGGGTCCTGGAAAGCGCAACTTCTTGTCGGCCGTCTCGCAGGTAAAAATTTATTTGAACATTTTTGACCTCCGGAATGGGGGATGTGGAAATTTGCGTTGTTCATGGAGAGGAAAGGGAGAATTTTTGGGATTTGGATTTTCTGTTGGTTTTATGGGACTCGTTGTGGGGAGTTACCCGGATGTTTGGACTTGGCTCGCGGTACCGTACTAGCCGATTTTTAAAGTCTCCGGAATGTAGGTGACTCGCCAAGTCAAACCAAAATACAACTTATACATGAGTCACCTAGACCATTCGTACGAGAAGAATATGAGGCCATCAAAGCCTCTACTGACCATAAAGATAATTGTATTAAGTAAATAAATTGGTACTTCCAAATATATCTCAGCCTAGTACAGTATATTCTTTATATTAATTAATGATAATTGCCACTAAGATCGTTCCACTTAGCATCCTATCAGCCCGCACCGAGTTAAGCATGATATTTATTTCCTCCATATACATTAATACATTTACTCATAATACTAGGTATTTTAGCTACTTCCTTATTGATTTCATCAATTGATACCCTATCCCATTCCTCCTGAAGAACTTGTTTCATTTGTTGTTGAGAGGTGATACGTTCATGGGCCCGGTGGGTTTGAATTCGACTTTTCATTAAAGTCCAGATATGCTCAATAGGGTTGAAATCGGGAGAATTATGTGGCCAATCAAGCTTCTGAATCCCTTCCTTTACCCGTTGTCCATTAGTAAAAATAGAGTCATGTGCTGGTGCATTATCCTCCATGAGTACAAAGTTTGCATTCTGTTGTATCTGCTCTCGGCATGCTGGTCAGAGGAGTGGGCATGCCACACACTTCATATAACACCAAGAATCAACTCCCTTTCCTTCTCCGCGCCTGTATTTATCGAGTTTGAATTTTTTGCCCCGATGGGTTTGTAGAACTCGCTGCTTTGGTGCATTGTGATATTTTTCAGCATAGTGTTGAGTGCTGAAAGCTGTCAGCTCCAAGGCCCGAAGCTGTTCCCACTCTTCTAATACTTTCCATTCCTCATTCAATTTTTTTTCTTCCATAGCTCGTCCTTCCTCCAATAAGGTAATAGCTAAAAGAGCCTCCTCTTTTTCCTCCGCAGTCTCTACCTCCCAGACATAAAAAGGACCCTTCCATCCTCATCCTATCATTCCCCAACACGTCACACTTTCTCCCTGCTTCTTGACACAACTGACACAGTCATCATGCCTCTTTTCTGATTCATCACGCCAAACAAGATTTATTCCAAAAAGACCGCCAACCTCAATTGACATCTCGTCAGTGAATCCATAATCTTTCCATTCTTCCATGCTCTAGTCCTTTCTCTCTAAGCAGTATCTGAGTCTTACAACTTTGTTTTCAGTCTTCAAAATAAACTTAAACAGCTCCTTATAGGCTTTAATACCGCGGGACCATTGAGCTTTCCATACCGTAGTATTACTGACATGTAATAACCCAGCTTCTCTCCGAATATAGACAAGGCACATCTGTCGAGTATGAAAATCCCACTTTACCGTAGAAATAAGGTGATCGATTTCCATAGTTGTTAAAACTTTTGGTCGTCCGGAGCGTGATTTCTTATCCAAACAGTCTTTTGATAACAGTTCAAGCAGTGAAATATTATTCTTATTATATATCTGAGCACCCGCTGGCATATTCTGCCTTCCCAGCTGCTCTATCCCAGCTTCCTCTTCCTCCTCCTCATCTTCCTCCTCTGCTACCACTTCTTCTGCTACCACCTCCTCCGCTGCTGCCTCCTCCACTACCACCTCCGCTACCACCTCCTTGGCTACCACCTCCTCCACTGCCACCTCCTCCACTGCCTCCTCTACTTCTTCCTCCACTGCCTCCTCTGCTACCTCCTCTGCTGCCTCCTCTGCTGCCTCCTCTGCTGCCTTCTCATTCTCTACTACCACTACCACTTGCCCTCTCTTCTCACAAACCCCAGACTCAGGGGTCCATTCATGCAGACTTGACTCTGGGCGGGAGTACGGACTCTCAGCCCTTGGTCTGGGTACCGTTAGCTGAGCACGAGGTGGTATTGCTGGCTGAGTACCGGAGAGCATGGCCTGTCATTTTGCAGTAGCATTCTTTACTGCGTGACAGTGGATATCGCTTGCTGTGGAAATAGCAACACCGGTACGCGTTTTTATTTCATTAAATTTATAGCCGAGCTCGCGCATGGTAATAATCGCTGCACGTCTGCGCAGTGTTATTTCCTTTCCTGTAAGAACTCGAATGTTAGCATATTAATTAAAAATAGTAGATATTGCTCACTTATCCCTTGAATGCCCTGCAGAGATCATGGTTGCGGTAGGTAGGAGGAGAGGAATATTACACGCGATGAAGATTCGTATATGGCAACCGCCTAAGTGACACATGTCTGCCAAGGAACCACTTACACCACGGGCTGATACCTTATACTACCAGAATTCCGGATACTTTAAAAATCGGCTCGTACTGTACCCTGTCGTGGCAATGGAAGGGTGAGGGTTGAGGTCATGGTTAGGCTGGGAGTTGGTTGCTGTACGAGTATGATACTCGAGTATGATATGATAGCTTACTTGTACAGTACTCGTACAGTATTCCTCCTCTTCCACTCGAGTACTCGTATGATATCATATCTGTCATAGGAGTGGCGTTGAGATTATCTTCTTGCCGTATCTGGATTTGGAGAAAATATGGTTACTGCCGGTATTGCTCCCATACCGTAGCCTACTCGTACTCGAGCACCGATAGTCTATCGGTATCGCGAATCATCTGCACGGGCAAAAGTAGTTAGCTCTGGTGCCAAATTCAGTAATACGTTAATGACTCAGCAAGATAATGCCCACTGGTATTTACCCCAAGTCATTCCATTGAACCCCCGCCGCGACACTCAACAAGCATGATAGGAATGGTACAGTACGGTACCGGTGCCGGTACAATAGGAGATATTCCTGATCGCACAACCCTTCAAATTTGCACTTTCTGGCCTGAATTCGGGGTTTTGATTTTGTCGAAAATTCTGCCGTTGGCATTTGAGCAAAGTTCTCATTGTATCATACTCGAGTGCAGAGCCATTCGCTTCTGCCTCCGACCCGGTCCAATACCCGTACATTAATTCGGTGTTTGTAACCTCGCCTCGAGTTACTTTTCTGCTCCTCTGCCCCTTCATGCCAGCCCCACGTTTGAAACAAAACAAAAACCCCCAGGCCCACAAGCACCCTTGAACTTCCGGTGCTCGTGCCTGATAAAATCACTCTCCGATTCCCTTCGCACCTCTTCGGTTCACCGCACGAGAGAAGATCATTGAAAGTGCATCATGTCTTCTTCGCAAAAGACAGGTTTGCATCCTCCAGCTAACACCCCGCCATTTGTTTCCATAAGCACGTATGCATGATAAGGCTGCTGACCCTTTTGACGGCTGTCCCTGAAAAGCAATCCTTTCCGTCTATAACAAGACCGGACTATTGGATCTCGCCAACGGCCTGGCCCTGCAAGGGATTAGACTTTTGGCATCCGGGGGCACAGCCAAGTTGATTAGGGAGGCCGGAATTGGGGTTGAGTATGTGCATCGAAATTCCTTTCTACATTTCCTTAGGAGAATCAGTCGGTGCAGGTGTTAATCCCACACTTTCCCCCCTCGTTATAGGGATGTGAGCAGCATTACCCATGCCCCGGAAATGCTTGCCGGAAGGGTTAAGACTCTTCACCCCGCTGTCCATGCAGGTATGCTCGTCCACACTGACCGAATCTTGAATAGAACTGACCTCCCATTTCAGGTATTCTTGCGCGGGACCTCGAGTCCGACGAGAAGGACCTTGCGGAGCAAAACATCGATAAGGTCGACTACGTCGTCTGCAATTTGTACCCCTTCAAAGACACAATTGCCAAGGTTAACGTTACAATTGCGGAGGCCATTGAGGAGATCGATATTGGTGGTGTAACGCTCTTGCGTGCCGCGGCCAAGAACCACTCCCGTGTCACAATCCTTTCGGACCCAGCCGACTACCCTTCCTTCTTGGAGGAGCTGCGGAGTGGCGAGGTTTCGGAGGCTTCTAGAAAACTGTATGCCTTGAAAGCCTTTGAGCATACTGCCGATTATGACGCCACAATTGCCGAGTTCTTCCGTAAGAGATATGCCGGGGACGGCGTCCAGCACCTTACCCTCAGATACGGAGCCAACCCGCACCAGAAGCCTGCTCAGGCTTTCGTTGAGTCTGGTAAAATACCCTTCAAAGTTCTTTCCGGATCTCCTGGATATATCAACCTTCTCGACGCTTTGAACTCCTGGCCACTTGTCAAGGAGCTAAAGGAGTCTCTTGATCTTCCGGCCGCTGCTTCTTTCAAGCACGTCTCCCCTGCTGGTGCCGCCGTTGGCATGCCTCTCTCCGAGGTCGAGAAGAGGGTTTGTTTCGTCGATGATATCGAGGGACTTGATGATAGCCCTCTTGCTTGTGCATATGCTAGGGCCCGTGGTGCCGACAGAATGAGCAGTTTCGGGGACTGGATTGCTCTTAGTGACGAGGTCGACGCCGTTACTGCCAGAATCATTGGTAGAGAGGTCTCTGATGGTGTCATTGCGCCTGCTTATACCCCTGGGGCGTTGGAGATTTTGAAGAAGAAGAAGGGTGGAAAGTACACTGTTCTTCAGATTGATCCCAACCATGAGGTAAGCTATTGTATGCTATTGCTACACCCCTCAAATACTGACCCCTTGATCAGCCCCCAAGCCTTGAAACCCGCCAAGTCTATGGCATATCTCTTTGCCAGCATAGAAATGATGTCAAAATCACCGACAAGACCTTTTCCCGCATCATCACTCCTAGCTCAGACTACAAACTCCCGCCCCAGGCTTTGATTGACCTGACCGTTGCCACAATTGCACTTAAGTATACACAGTCTAATTCTGTGTGCTATGCTAAGAATGGCCAGATTGTTGGTCTCGGTGCTGGCCAGCAGTCCCGAATTCACTGCACTAGACTTGCCGGTGACAAGGCGGACAATTGGTGGTTCAGGCAACACCCCCGTGTCCTTGACTTCAAGTGGAAAAAGGGTACCAAGAGACCCGACAAGAGCAATGCCATCGATCTATTCGTTTCCGGCCTGGTTCCCAAGAAGGTCGAGGGCGACCCGGAGCGGGAGCAGTATGAGAGTGTCTTTGAGGAGGTCCCTACTGATTTTACACCGGAGGAGAGGGAAGAATGGATCAAACAGTGCACCAATGTCTCTGTGTCTAGTGACGCTTTCGTAAGTTTTCCGGTTACGTTTTTATCAAAAAAGGTACAGGTCTAATGTTTTTCCCCGCGCAGTTTCCCTTTACCGACAACGTCTTTAGAGCCCATAGGTCGGGAGTCAAGTACCTTGCTGCCCCAGGTGGCTCTGTAATGGACCAAGCTGTTCACGAAGCTGCCGATAAATGCGGCATGGTGTTTGTACACCAGGAGACCCGATTGTTCCACCATTAAGTTTGTGGGTTCGGAAACGGGACTTGAGTCCCGGGGTGATGATTATGATGGTCGGGCTAGGTCTTGGGAATTTGGGCGAACACGGGGGGCGGGACTATATTCATTCAATAAACTGGGATTTTGAACATAGATGTACGCGTGATATCGTTAAGTGGAGAAGCTTTTACGTTGTTATAATATTATACTCGAGTGGTGTTTCGGGGAGGTTGAAAGTGCCGTGGCTGCGAGTGATTATTGATGATGAACATTTTTGTAGAGGTCCAGGGTTATGCTTGGCGCCGAGCCACCCGTCCACACGACAAACGCGTTCGCCCTGACAAAGTCGATTTGGAGAAGACAACTTCGAACGGAATGCTTCCCCCATTCTGCTTTCTGACACCCACAACACTTCACAATAATCCATCGCTATGGCCCCGATCTCAACCGATCGTGACCTTTTAAATGATGCTATACGAAACAAAGCCCGCCTACCGTACCTCCCTCTATTCGCATTGTTCAAGAACCTTTCAAGCTAATGCAAACCTTCAGTTCCTGGAAATCTACATTCGTCCGTCTAACATCCCCAGTAGAACCTTGCCAATCCTCCGTAACTGCATTATCGAATCACCTCGCCTCAGAAACGTCCATAAGTCAACTTTCGAGATGCTATGACCCCTTTCCACCCCCCTCCGCTGATTCAAAGACTGAATTTGAGAAGCGCACCGCACCCATAAACTTTACGGCGGCGGACCAACCGGCAGCATCCCCCTGTGCCAGCGTGGGAGCTGGCCATGTCCTACCACCCATTGCAGAATTAAAAGAGGCAGCGCTAGAGTTCTCGAAGAGCTTGCATATCGACGAAGTTGGGGCTCTGCGGATCGTCGTACTGGAGTACCAGGAGCGTCCGGCTGTCGCACTGCTGAACGCCTGTCAGAAGGGCAATTCTGTGGGGAATATGTTCGACAATGGGAATGCCGAGAGCCAATTACGTGCTAGTGCCATGGCCTCGGACGAGGAGGAGCAGAGGAAGGTTTTCTGGCGAAGGGTGGAGATTTACTTGCAGGAGAGGCGGTACATCGTTAAGGTTGCGGCGTTGATGGTTCGACTGGCGATGTGCGCGGAGAAGAGCAGGAATGTTTGGTATCATCCTGCCAAGGTGTTCGCTACTGAGGGGATTAATATGAAGGATGGATACTCGACGGAGGTCGTTGGTAGCATTGCGGCTAGGTGGCGGAATGGGAAGAATGGTGAAGGCCTGCCGGAGTGGGTTAAGCAGCGGATAGCCTCGGAAGGGGACGATCCGGCCTTTAAGTGGGAGTTACAGGTGCGCATCTGAGGTCCCCCTGATTCCCGAATTTCTCCGCCCCCGTCCGTAGGTGGCGGTTTCGTGTTGGGTTTTGCGCTGTCCGGGAACTGATCGCGCGATTATCATAGACAATACGGGAGATAATTCATCTGTTACAGTATATGTTTCTCCTCTTTTATAAGGCCCTGGAGGAGAGCACTTCTGCATTTGTTGTAGCATGGTTTACTCTTATGAAAGATACCCAATTTCTTACAGAACGAAACTTCGTAAGTTAATTCTCTCTTTTTGTGCTTCTCAGATTTCCTGATCAACTGCTTAGCGTCCTTTCCCCGATCATCCGGATATTGCTGGTGCCTATAAATATGCAGCAGCACTTTCATCCATTGTTTCCCTTGTTGCATTACAATACCCCAGAGTTGAGAAGTTCATTCAGGAGGAATGGGCGACCCCAGTCTCAAGCGAGTCCTCTGCTACACCGCCTGCAAATCCTGGACCTCCCCGTGGATTGGACCAGGTTCCAGATGGTAGCTTTTACATCAAGAATCCAGTTGGAATTAAGGCCATCACTCAGTGTTTCGTTGAGACTGCACATAATTCTACGGCCAGCGTTCCCGGTTTCTGTTGGTGCCTAATACTCTACGACCTCCTCTCGTTTGTCAATGAGCGACGGCAAGAAATGGACGAGATGGACCGAGCCGGCCAGGAGAGTAGGAATCCGAGGGTTGAGTTTTTCGAGAATGCTCTTGCTGAGCTGTTTGACGGGGCCACTGAGCGGGGAACAAAGGCTCTTGGGAAGGCAACGGCCGATAATGCTCTGGAAACGATTATTCTCATGATCGAGCCTACCGGGGGACAACCCGTTGGGCCGAGGTTCTGGGTGGAGGCGGAGGAAGATGGCCGCAGGATGAAGAATGTGATCGCAGATCTTCTCAGAAGGGCTCTCCATGCTCTCCCACTTTCTGCGACGGTGCTGGGAGCTGTTCTCTTGGCCAACGAGGTCCAATACAAAGATTTGGAGGGCCACCAAGCTTTCCTCAGGGAGGATTCCGACACTAGTGACACGATTACAGGATGGACTGGTAGCCCTGCCGTGAGATTTACAAAGAATGAGGAATCGCGAAAGTTCCTACGACGAGCTAAAAACCGATTTCCATATGAACCGATTATTTTCTTGAAGGTCATGAAGGCTTTGGCAACTGTGAACGTGGGTGTCACAAATTATCTGATGAACATGGATACCTATACTCAGATTCTCCCACAAGGATTTAGCGACTACGATGTTGACGATGAAGACTCGGATGTCACTCGGATTCAATTGACCAATGATTTGGTTGTTTTTGCGCCGCGGAGGGCTGGCTTCTTTGAGGAGGAATACAGTTCTAGGGGAGGTATTGTGATACCTGCTGGCACAATAGGAGAGATGATCTCAACGGGAGGTAGTCGTCCTGTTGTTGCCTGGCAACATGAATACAACGCTTTCCCAGTACTTGGGAGAGTACTTGAGCAAGCATTGATTGGCGATGGCTCGAACTCTGGACCTAGCTATGCAGCGGTAGGAGAGCTAGGCAGTGGCGAAGCGGTTACGGAAATCATAGGGCTTCTCACTATTCTCATCGCTTGTGGCAACGGGAGCACCCCGGGAGAGTTATCCCCTGCCCGAATACTCGAGGAGGCGAGCGATCTCGTCGGCCGAAGCAGGGATGTAGTTTCCATCATTTTCGATCTCCTCGAGGCAGGACTACAAGTAGTGGCAAACTCTTCAAGCGCCGGCAAATCGACTGATTTCATTGTCGCTGCGATACAATTCGTGGATGCTTTGGTTCCAGCTCTTCCTGGCCGGGTGTGGCCATACCTTGCTCGGAGTACCATACAGGAGCGGCATGGTCGTGGTGGGGCTTTTTATGGGATTTTGTCTGCTGTGGAGGTTGTGAGAGGCGATTACGAGTTTACGATTAATTGCCTTAGGCTGTTTGAGGACCTTGTCGAGGAAGCTATCAAGAGTAGTGTAGTCAACATGGGTGGTAGTAGGAGTTTGACTGTGGCCTCTATGGCCGCTCCACCAATTACTCGTTCTGGTGTGAGCACTGCGGTACAGAGAGATATTCTGTCGGCTTGGACCAGAGTTGTTGTAGATGTGTTTGAGAGCTATTATGCTTGGAAGTATATTAATGAGGAGCAGAAGCTAGAGATTGGTAGGTTTTCTAATTTCCTCAACTATATAAACCGTAGTTAATTTGGCGTCTACTAGGACAACGCATCTCGAGAATATTCACTAGAATCCTCTCGATGGTCTATGGGGTTGATGAATCCTCGGATTTGAGCTCGAAGATCACCAGCGTTTTGGCTCCTAGCGCTGAGCACATTATTATGGTATTTTTGTCGGAAGGTGATACTGAGCTCCCTATGGAACCCATCATCCGCACAATACGTGTTGGTCTTGAGACACCGGAATCAAGTTTTCATCTGAGATCTTTGAATTCTTGGGTAGAGCATGTAGTTTCGGTGATAAAATTTGCTGAGGTTTGCGTTCGAACGCGTGGGTATTTGGGGTACGCACTCTCCCAATCCCGGTGTTGGGCCATTCAATTGGCTAATTTCTGATCTAGGTTACCGCCTTCGCAGCTAGAGAAACAATTGTACAATCTCACTGCGCCTTTGGCTAAATTATATGTGATCCATGACAGATACCGGGCGCCTGTTTTGGGGATCTTTGAAAGTCTTGTTGCGGCGTCCGGAACAACTCAATCCGAACCACCCTCATTGCTAGGACATCTCGGTGCCGATTGTGCCAGCCATTTTACGGCTGTCCTCGGGACTCTGGACAAGCCTTTTGACGATGAGCATCTGGAAGCACGTATATGGGGCTTTGTGTCTGCTGTTTTGAGCACTAAACAACAGGGCTTGTCGATATTGCTCCTCCGTGGTGAGACGTTATGGCAAGGTGGTCTGAATGGGCGTGATAAGGGGTCAAAAAGGTCGTTAATCTCGGTAGCGCTGGACTCACTGTCAGAGATCGACAAGATATCTTCCACAAAGTCATTGGCAATGCTAGAAGCCGTGGCTCTGGCCCAGAATTTCTTGAGCCTTGCTATGGATGATTTGGGAAAACACTCCAAGTTCCTTCCTGCGATTACTAGATTTGTGGAGGCGCAGACAATTGAGTTCCTACCCGCCGACTCTAAGGAAATATTGACAGAAAAGGCGATTAGGGTAGCGGTGGCAGCTCACATTGCACAACTTTTGGCTATCCACTTACACTCCCGGAGACCATCTTCACGTGATGGGACGTTCTTTAGGCAACTTATTCCTAAGTTAAAGTACTACTTTGACCAGGCGGCTACCATCAGCGGATATAGAGCTTCGCTACACGTAAATCTGCGCAAGAATTTCGAAGAGAAATGGCCCGGCCTAACACTACTAAAACTGAGAAAGACCACTCTTCAGCGAAAAAGCTACGGTATCGACTACTTCTACGACATGAGCCTGGCCGGAAAAGTCCTATCTTTTGATCCCTGCTGGGACAGCAGAGCAGACGGATACGCCAACGAAGTAGAGCAGGCGAATCTAAACCTCTCACTCGTTGATTCCCAAGTGGTAAGAGCCGCCACTAGTGGAAGAATAATAAAGCAGGACATGCTCTCCCAAGTCCTAAGTACTAACGAGGCTCAGGTCCTCCTCCGCGCGTGGAAACTCCTCTCAATGGAGCTTTGCGACTTTGTCTCGGCCAACAGAGAACTCGAGCAGCCGTTAGTTGATGTGGTAGAGAGGTGCCTGCAAGCAAACATAGAAACCGGCCTGCCCCCGCCAATCTTCAAGACGATAGTCTGCGAGCGTGCGGAATTCGCATTCGTAATTCTCCGCCGCTTACAGCAGGCCATGCAAGGTGCCAACGGGCAATTTGACAGGATTTTGGAACTAGCCTGGAAAGCTATATACACTTCTGCCACCGAATTCCGACAGGCACTGGCCACTGCAGACGTGGGGTACTACAGGTCCTTAATAAGGATAATCTATCTTGTCCTGCATGCGAACGCCAGCAAGCCGAACCAGACCACGGAAAGCGCATACATGGTCCTGGACATTCTAAATTTGGTCGTAGCAAAGGGCTTCAAAGAGCTAGCTAGCGCAACGCACACTCACTCGGAAGCCGCGAACCCGGAGGACATAGCACTGGTGACAGCAATCCTGCAAGCCTCCCTAAAACTGCCCGGAATCTCGATAATCCATGACAGCCTCGCAACGCACATGGCAGAGAACGGGACAATCCGCGCAGCGACAACCCTCTACTCCTGGTCCGAGCGTCTTGCCATGGAAAGCAGGACGACGACAACGACGCGCGCGGCGAACGCGAACGCCAACGACCCAATATACGGCGAACTCAGCCTCCTCTTCCTCTTGGAACTCTCCACAATACCCGCGTTAGCGAACCAACTCGCGACTGAGGGAATCCTAGACCAAATCTTAACCTCCTCCCTCACCGCGCACATCGCCCGTCAGAGCGTGAACCCGGCCGGTTCACCGCGACTCTACGCCATCTGGACGCGCGCGCTACTCCCACTCTCCCTGAACCTGCTTGTGCACATCGGGCCGCGGATCGCGCGGGAAGTGCACGCATTCCTCTCCTTCTTCGCTCCGCAGTTGCGCGCCACGATCACCGCATGGAAGGCCCGCACCGTTGTCACGCTCGCGGCTGTTAACGAGGCAGTTAGCATTGCTATGGTGCTCGCTGTGCTCGGCCGGATTATGGGGGCGGGCGGTGGGGCTTGCCTTGACGGCTTTGACAAAGCGGCATTGGTGGAGGAAGTCGAGTACTTGCTTTCCCATAAGAATTACTTGAAGAGTTTGGTGGCCGCCACGAACAAGGAGGAGGAGGAGATGTTGAGGAGGGAAGAGGAGGCGGATGCGAATGGGAATGGGAACGGGGGAGGAGGAAGTGTGGAGGGGGGGTTGGTGGTGAAGGTTACGACCGGTTTGGGGGTTTTGCAGGGGCTGCTGGCTGAGGATGAGGGAGAGGACTGAATGTGTGGTTTCTCTTAAAGTGGGCGAAGGGTGATGGTGGTGATGTGGGGCACTGTAGTTTGAAATGGGGTTCTACTTATTTTATTTTATATTCTTGTGTTGTCTTCAAGTGCTCCTCTTTCCCTCTCATCTGCTAATTTCATGTTGACGGTATCATGGCATCATATTAAAATCTGTAGTGGCAGTGAGGGGATTGTATAACAGTCAAAACGTGTTTTATTTAAGGAGGTCGAAATCGAAACCTTCATAACATTATGCTGGTATACTATCATACCATATTTTAGCCGTGATATAAAGTGAACAAATCAAAACACAAGATCGCACGCGCAATTCCAGTACCGTATTTAATAACTCAACTATTTCCATTCACGCACCCAATCCACCCTCCAACGAATTTGCACGACGGTGGTATAGGATACCATAAAGCTAGAACAGAAGAAAAAAAGAAACCCTAGACTATGACGGAAAAATAAATAAAAACAAACCCTATCCAACCATATGACTCCAAAATTCGCAAACCCCATTCTAGTCCCCAAAACGAAAGTATATTATGCGTCATCTCCACCTCTAACTCTGGCATCGGTGCCATAATTCCTGCGCTCGCCAGTCTGTCCTCTAATATCCTCCCAAGCAGCATTAACTCTGCGGCCGGCACCAGTGAGAAGGCTCTCATCTTCGTCATTCTCAGCATCTTCATCTTCGGCCTCCCTGTTTCCAGATTTCGGGGGCCTGACAAGACCTGTAAGGAGGGTGATGAGGTAAACACCTAGGAAAGCGAATTGCGACCAGAAGGCGAATGCGCCAAAGTAGGGAAAGTTGAGCGTGACACGGTTAAGGAATGTTGAGACGAAAGTTGGTGTGCAGATGTCTTGAGGCCCAGTCTCGGAGCATGGAATAATGAACTCCTTGTTATTGCTGCAGTCACGGTAGACGCCAGTTTCCAGTATCTGGGCCTGGTGTGTTAGCTTTTTGTTGTCTCAACACGGAGCTGAAAGAGAAAAACCCACAGTCTTATTGCAGAACTTTTGTCCACCGTAGTGGGCGTACTGTGGGGCAATGATCATGGTAATCGAGTAATTGGCAGCCAAAACTGTGAGGGTTAAAATGACTGTTGCCATCAACAGACCTTGTGGCTTCGTATGGCCAGGCCTGATCCGAAATATTGATACCCACAAGAACCTGATTCCAACGAATGCCGTTCCTACAACGCTGGCAATAAATAGGTCCAAGACAAGAATCAAAGCTAGGATATAGTCGATGGGAAATACTTTGCTAGTAGCAACAAACAGCCAATTGATAGGGTTCGGGATGTTCATCTTGGCAAGTATGTATCCGCAGCTTTTCCCACACACAGAGTTCTTGGATTTGTCAATCGAGGTCATCAACATTGAGATGAATATCGAGATCGACAACAGAAGGACCAAGATCCCAAGGAGGATCTCGAAAGGCCTCCCAATAGCCTGTAGCTTCCCAAGCCATTTCCGTGTACCATGGGTACCTTCTTCGGCAACTCTCTGTCTGCGCACAAGACTTCTCTCTTCACGCTGTAGGCCTTCTAACTCGCGTCTATCTTTGGCGGTAAACCTAGAGCTAGGTCCGCCGGCGTATCTTGCCTCGATAATCCTCTGCCTCTCGCGATTCAAGAGCAAATCTTGGTGCGCCGAAGCTGAGATTGATGGAAGGGATGCACCGCGTATAGATCTAATGAGAAGTTGGGGCGTAAGGGCAAGTCCAGGAGCTGTGTAGAAAACGTAGGGAACAATTCCGAGGCATAGCAAGGTTCCAGTGATGAATGTCAACGCGCGTTCTCCGTCTGTGCATATGTCCTCATTAGGGGGTGGTCACCAAATGTAGGGTAGTTATGGGGGGGTACGAACGATTTTCCAGGAGCAACTTCTTGAAGTAATCGAGGTCCAAATGCCCCTTTGTCTCCCGTGCGACAGGAAGAAAGAATCCTACCACAAGTAAAATTATTACTAACATGAGGAAGCAGAAGCTATATTTCATAGCCCCCTTGATCCTTCCGCTCGTGGTAGCATCGACATCCCATTCCTCGTACCTGTACGGAAGTCAGCAACATGGACCGGGTAAGAACATCCAAACAATAGTCTACCAGAAATAGGCAAAGGGGATGACAAGAAGACACATAATCACATCAAGTGAATAGAGTAGGTAGTAGACAATCTTCAAGCCCAGAATAATATGCGCGACAGTTTCCGGACCCGCCCAGTCCTTCTTGAGGCCCGTGGCATTGTTTGTGGTACCGGAGACGAGAGCAATATCGACAGGCAGAAGGCAAACGGTCGCAAGGAGAGAGGTGAGGGATAGAACGCAGACCACGGTCACGAAAGCGTCGCGATCGTGACGATCTTGGTAGATTTTAACCTATTTACAGTTAATAAGGTTCGTCGATACACAGGCGAGAAGTGGGAGATGCACAAAGACGGATGCAGCGATCACCGTAAATGCGAGGACGATGATTGCAGTGATCCAGATGAGAGGGATCGCGACGGTCATGATTCGGGGTGAAAAAAGGGAATGTCAGGAAATCCAAGGTTGCAAGGGGTGCCACTCAGCGGTGAAATTAGAACCAGTGTTTCAACACACGTTATCACGGCACCGGTATCAATAAAGAAAGCTGAGACAGTCAAAGAAGCGTATCTCAGAGTCTCATACCCTTGAAGGAGAAACAGTGGAAGAGAGTAGAATGGGACTATACAACGGAGAAGGGAGGGTGTAAGAGAGAGGGGGGGAAGGGAGAAAAGAATGAAGGAAACGAAGGATGGATGTTTGCCCGTTTCCAGTGGGTGCTCCTGTGAACGATCAGGATGACGTCTCCCCAAAGTTGGATAATACGATCACAACCCTAACCCTTAGGAATCTATACATTAAAAGCAAAACTGAATGTTGAATCTTCTGATTGGTCCAGACTGGTGCAGGTACGGTATGATACCGGTAAATTTGTATGTGCTGCGAGTAAGCTCAAGCAAGTAACGTTGGTGGACTACTTGCTTGTTGATAGTCATATCATATTCATCTCTATTCCTATCATCTCATCCGTAGCTATCATTATAGTTCCAATACTGGCACCCTTTGGCAGGAGTCTGGTGCATACTCCGTAGATAGCCTAGGGTATTTAGGGATGAATTCTCTCTACCTTATTATATAATCCACTTGAGTCGTTACAACGTTACAGCAACTTGCCAGTGGTCTATCTTGTGACCATCGCACCCCCTTGTCTTGGGGTTCTTGTATCGTACTGGTAAGTGAGAGGGGGATTAATGTTATGGTGGTATACTTACTATTGCATATAGAAATACCCCTTCATCCGGTTCATCTTGCAGGCCATGAAAAAAGCCGGAAGGATGCGAAATTTGCAACCTTAATTAACTGTGGCTGTTAACTCCTGGGTTGTCTGTCAACCGGTATAATAGAAGCAGGATCCGCTGGTGTTTTCTACTATGACTAGGGCTATTAGTGGTATTGTGTTGCCTCCACACCCTAAAGTGTATAAGTATGATAATATTATGATATGTCAAAACAACACATAGACTACCCTATCATTGTTGCTGTAAGAGTAGGGTTAAAAATAGTATTTTAAAACAAAAGAGCCTGATGTTGCCGATCTCAATAGGATATTATGCTATGATAATATTATGTAGATAAGCGATGAACAATACAAACACATAAATACTCTCCTCCAATTATGGGAAATACTCTGTATGTCAAGTCTTGAATTGATTATTTGTTATATACAAATAGTTTCTAATGTAGTCATTTTAGAATAATAAATTATGGTAAAGAGCCTTCTTTCCTAGTTCCTTAACCTATACCCTATTCTCATCTTTATGATAATAATATTATTATAAAAATAATATTATAATAATATTATTATTGTGAAAATAAAAATATACTGTGATATGTTTGTACACGCCGAACACACCCCTATAGAAAAAGCTTTAGCTGCCATAATTTGTGCCATAAAAGTCACTTTTATGGCATAAAAATGACGCACCGAACGGGACCTAAATAAATTTCGTACAAGACAGGTTAATTCCTTATATTCGGTAACTAAACAGGTATCATTTCGCGGGTCAACCGAAATTAACCGTTCGGTGGCTTTCTGGGGGGTACCGTACGAGTACGAGTACTATACTTGAGAGATCATAGTTTGTTTTGTCTGCTGTGTCCTTCGAGTAGGAGCCGTTTCCGGTGCTTGTAGATGCCCACAAACGGTTTAAGGACATTGGTATTAACAACTCTGGTCAGACATATTCCGTGGTCCACTCAAGTACAGTACTCGCGCGGCTGAGTTGAAGCCGGACACCCAAGGTGACAATTTCCAGACAAAGCATCAGGCTTCAACTCCGCCTGTCTGGGTGTATGATAGACTATGCATCACCGGAACCATGAAACTTTCAAGTCCCAAAAGGTAGGGTAACTCCCCCCTACATGCACTCCCCTCGAGAAAAAAAAACGAAGTCACTTCGAACCCTAACTCGCACTAGATCCCCGACACCTGATAATCCTTGGCAGCCTTGTCAAATTACCGATACCAATCTCCTCCACACTTATCTCCACACAACCCATCAAATAGCGTCACTGAAGCAACCACCAACGTCGAACCCCTCAACCATCGAACAGACAACCACTCCAAACACCACGTCAACGCAAAAAAACAAAAGCAAAAGCAAAAAAGCATTAACGAACAGACAAAATGGTATAATTCCCCTTTCCCTCGATTTTCCATAGGACACTTTGAGACAGCGAGGTTGAAGGCAGGCCATTGAGGTCATGTTTTTGAGCTAGCGCGCGATCGTGATGCCAAATTTTCTGGGGAGAAAAACAAAAGGGAACTCATTGCTAATATTATGCTTTATAGGTTCTATCTGAAGATCTCCTTAACCCTGCCCCTGCTGCTGAGGCCAGAAAGCATAAGCTCAAGGTGATGAACTACTGTCATTTGTCTCCAAGATTTCGGCCCCGCTAACCGCACATCCATAGACTCTTGTTCCAGCTCCTCGTTCCTTCTTCATGGACGTCAAGTGCCCCGGCTGCTTTAATATCACCACTGTTTTCTCGCATGCCCAGACCGTCGTCATCTGTGGATCCTGTGCCACCGTTCTTTGCCAGCCAACAGGTGGTAAGGCCCGTCTCACTGAGGGCTGCTCGTTCAGGAGAAAGTAGGGAAATGGGAATGTGGAAACCTATAATGGAACGTCCCACGGGGTCCATACTATCCCAATAAAAATTGATTAACCTGCTTTTTTGTTTTATTAATTTTTTTGGGGGGGGAGGGGGTGGTGTGAACTTTATGGGACGCTTTATCGTGGGCTTTATGAATTTTTTCACAGGTGAAAGGAGGATGGGACAGTGTTATTAAAAAAAAAAAAGCTGTCCCTGTATTTTTCTTAATTTTCTTTTATCGGGGGATTTTTTCAATTTTTTTCAATTTTTTTCGTTCTGCGGGGTCGGTGTACTGATAATAGAAGACGGATGGACTCGACCCTCCAGCATGTGCTGGGTGACAAGCTTTCCTGATATTAGCTGCCATATGGTGTCAACCTTAGTGGGTTTATTCTAATTCATGATTTCCGTTCATCGTTTGGAGCGCCTTTGGTAATTGCACACTGGTGGTGGGCTGGTTCGTAATTAAGCTTCCATGGTCTCCCGTGATTTTCGTGTGGTTATGGTCGATTCGGCATATCCTGCCAACTAATGTCTTAGCCAAAAGATATTGTTCGAAACCTACGCAATCGAGCCCGGCGTATCAAGAGCAGTTCTCATTGAGTCCTTCCAGTGGTGAATCCATGGGATGAATTACAATTTAGAATGGTTGTGACCCTCGGGCGCCAGGAACCTGCCTGTTTTTCGGGCATTGTGATACTCGACGGTCACTTGTGTATTGTTTTCGTCAATGTGCTGGTACCCTACAGTATTCACTCACCATCAGCTGTTGATTGATTAAGTAACCTCACAGACTTAGGCCATTTATATAATGTGGACCTTTGCCCATAAACCCACCCCCAAATTCCCAGAAAATTTAATGATGATTGAGCCGGCCGAGTATTCAATCATTACCTATGCTTTATATAATTTAGGCGCACCCCGGACCTCGTATCCTTGCTTATCTTCTCATTATCTCATTATGTATACTGTGCAACATTAATCTCCAAATTCGATCCATCAGATAAGAAAAATACGATCTATGACATCTAATCTGATGCGCGTATGCTGAGCAATGCACCCCAGTGCAGTTTGCATCACACATCTAACAATGTATCACATAAGCAATGACTCATCCACCACGGTATACAATATCAATAAAATGTAACTAAGCGTAATAATATAACAGGAGCACAGAAATCGGTCCGCGAGGAGCGAGGGGATGCTAGTATGTGGTACTCTCCCTTCAGATTCCAAGTTCCCAACCCACAGCATGGCTCGCATGCTTCCGGGCGAGACCAAAGCATGCTCGAGCGTAAGAAAGGATCGGATGTGAATGGCTAGATTAGCCGCACCGAGCTCTCAGCCATTCAGAAGGTAACGCATTTAGGAGCACAGAATCCTATAGGGTAGCTGTAAAAAATCTTTCGTCAAACTCTTCGAGGTTGATCACCGAGCCGTGTCCGCCCAAATTGGTGAAAATACTCGCTTGGTGTTAGGAATGGTATCCCTACTCGAGTACACTATGATACCTCTTTAGCACGATAGCAACACCTATTTATGAAGCCATCTGGCCCCCAGCACCACACAAGCGCGCCGTTCGAGAACCGAGCGAGGCGAGGTCTTTTTGTTCCTTTTTGGCCGCGGATGCGGGACCTTGATTAACTACTATAAAGCGGATTTAGGTTCCTGGTTCCAGGTTGGGGACTCCGCCGGTCTAAGTATGAAACCGTATTATAAGAAATGTTTCAGATAAGGAGGAGAGACATGGGAAGGGAGAGGGTTTTAGATACATGGCCGGTGCAACAGTTCACGTCCCATATAGACCGCGCATTTTGGTTGTAATATATGCTGCGGTCGCTCATGTGCACGATAATCTCTTCTCCTTCTACCCTAGGCTAAAGCGCTTTTGTGACCCCTTGCGGAGCCGGCGGAGGAGTACTGGGGCACATAAGACTGGCAACGGAGTGCTTGTTGGTTAGATTCTTGGGTCTTGAAGTTTTGACTTAAAGTTTTGACTTCCCTATTCTCTTTTGGGGTGGATGGAGGGTGGAGAGAGGAAGCAGGTTATATCATACCTGAGGGCTTCCTAATCTTGTTGACGAGTGATGCTTTATGATTGTACCCAAGATAATCTTTAACATATGATAGGTGCTTCAGTGACCACGAAGTAAAGTAGAAGGGATAGTATCATGTTTTCCAGGGAGGAAGGGTTACTGGAAACTAGAAGGAGCCTTAGGCTGCGATACTGCCTTGTCGTTCAAAAAAAAAGGAGGAAATAATAACGGTGTCAGCGTGTTCTGGTCATTGCTCGCACTGTGATAAGGCGCTTGCAGAAAGTCCCAGATGCGATGGCGGTCGATTCCTTTGAAGATGTGCAAAGTCCATGCCAGAACTCTCAAAAACCATTTCCGGGACAAGATGACCGGGCCAGCCAATCATCGGTAGTCACTCGGGCCGAAAGCAGGCTCACGAGTCCCACCAACTCCCGCCGTTCGAAGGAAAACTGTCTATGTAGGGGGCCCTTTTACCATTCTCTTCATGGACAAAACTTGGCCCATCACTCACCTTTCTTGCAATTCTTCACCCATTTTTCTCTCAACAATACATTTCTCTAGTAAAACGTTAGACACAAAACTTACCGCTTAATTAAGAATACCTAGTCATACCGTGAGCTTCTTCCTCTCCATTTCCTCCAATTTACAAGAATGATAATTATCATAATCGATTAATTTTAATTACCCTTTCCTTTTCCTTCCCCTGCCTCGCTTATCGTGACCCCGCTGCCAAGGCGATAACCGATAAGCAATATTTTTTTCTTTTCCAATCCCCCCCCACCATCCCATACTTCGACCTGCCCTCAAGCGAAACATCTGCCATATCAGGTACTGCGTTTACCAGTATTTACCTGAAGCCCTTTTGATAAAAACACACTCAAGCTGACTGGTCCGTTGGGGGATTTATTATAGAAGACATGAATCACCGTTTCAACCATGCAAAGAGTATTGCTAAGGAGTGCCATGGGAAAATTCCCGTCTTGAGAGCTTTGCCCATAAGAGTTCTTGCCGTTATTATGGCAGTCGCTATTGTGAACATGCTCTGTTGGGTGGGTGTGGGGGTTGTCTTAGTGAGCCTCCCTTTGCTCTTTCTCCCTTTATTTCTGCCAACGGATTGTTAATTGAGAACAACGGGAATTAGAATAAGCATAAGTCTACTTCCCCCTTTCAAAGCTTTAGAGTTTTACGATGGGAATTCATCAATTGACGCTGGCGTTGGTCCTTTCATAGAGGGATGACCGGAGCTTCGGTTTTGGCGTATACTTTGGGGTTGAGACATGCTCTTGATGCCGACCACATTGCTGTGAGGAATTGCTTATTATCTCTACATGGAGAGTGGAGCATAGGCTAAGGTAACAGGCCATCGATCTCACTACAAGGAAATTGATTGCATCCGGACAGCGTCCTGTTACCGTTGGGATGTATTTCAGTCTCGGACATTCTACGTACATGCCTCCTGCCCCCTAACCACACCTCCTAGCAGCACAATCTAACAATCACAGAATTGTCATAATCACCTCAACTGTGGTTGCCGGAACAACTGCCGGTGTGAGTAAACACTTCGATGATTTTGCCCGTGTCGGCAGCATCATCGGAACTTCTGTTTCTGCGGCCTTCCTGCTTATTTTGGGTGCAATAAACATATATATCTTGTATAAACTCTTCAAGCAATTGAATATTCTCTTGCGTTCCAGCCAGGAGGGTATTCTGTTCAGCGAGGGTATCGTGGGTGACTGGGATACTCCGGGGGTGGGGTGCTTGACGAGGATGTGTCGCGCACTTTTCAGGTTCATTGATCGGCCGTGGAAAATGTACCCGTTGGGAGTGCTCTGTGAGTTCTCCTGCGTTTTGGGGGTAGTGGGGATGTTTGAACGAAGGACTAACGGAGATCCCATTGCAGTTGGCCTTGGATTTGATACTTCTTCAGAGGCGGGTAAGGAAGTATGCATTTCTGGAGGGGAAGCTAACTAGAACAGGTTGCCCTTCTCGGAATCGCCTCCATCGAGGCGGCGCACGGGACGAGCATCTGGGTTATCCTAATTTTCCCAGTCCTTTTCACTGGTACCCCCCTTCTCCTCGTGAGCCTCACGCATCTACTAACGCTCGAAAGCGGCAATGTGCCTCGTCGACACAACTGACGGAGCCTTGATGTCAGCCCTATACACCACCTCCTTTGCCCACGATGACATAGCAATCGTTTACTACTCCATAGTCCTAACCACCCTAACCATCCTGGTAGCGGTAGTGATCGGTGTGATCCAAATTCTCTCTCTGATCCACCACGTCAGAGAACCCACGGGGCCTTTCTGGGACGGCGTCAAAAAGGTCGGTGAGAGATATGACATTGTCGGCGGGTGCATCGCCGGTTTATTCGTAGTTACAGGGATCATGGCATACTTTATGTACACACCTATCCGTGAGACCATCGACCGGAAGAGGTTCCTGATCGAGCACGCTGCATCCGCCCCGTTCAGGGAGGGTGTCAGTGCCGCTCCGACAGACACACCCGGAGGTGCTAATACTACTACGAGGGTTTCTCTGCCCGAGGGGGAAGTGGGGAGTGGAGGGAAAGACAGAGGGAAGACTGGTGAGGCTGTTGTTAGACACTTTGAGGGAAAGGGGGGGAGCTCTGGGATGTGAACTTTCTCTAACGGTAGTAACGGTAATGGTGACAATGATAGGATGAATAATTCAACCTTTTTCAAATCGTATGCTTGCTTGTGGTGTCGAAATTTGGAATTTAGGAAGTATTAGTGTGCTGGAAGAGCTAGTGCTCAACTTTATCACGGCTATCATACTCGCTTGGTGAATCTGGAATCATTGTGATGCGATGTGATGTTGAAACATACTTCTCGCACTACTGCAGTGTTACTCCTACTACTGATACTTTCTCCTTGCATTAAACCTGATGGTGCATCTAGACATCCTAGACTATTGAAGATACCTCCTTGCCTTTCTCACACACCACTTTTCTCTATTATTGTTATTGCTCGCTCAAGCTATTTGTCTTGCTCCAAAACAGTAGATAGTCAGGGTCTTAAGCCCTTCCCTTTGAAAGTGTTAAGCATTCAAGTTTCTCAAGCGATCGATCACTTCTTTATATCTCATATCATTGTTCTATCCAATATTCTCACAATATTCTCACAACATGTGACGTGCCAGCTATGGCGAGTTGGCGAGTGATAGCAAGTGATTATTGCACAGACCAACTGAAGGAGTACCGGTATTCAAAGTTAAGGAATGGAAAAGTTTGTCGAAAGCTTGGCGTTTGAAGGATGCATGAGCGGAAAAGAGACTGGCTCTCCCGGTTGAAGGCTCCCTAGGCGGTATTCAAGGGATTGCTCTGCGGAGAAGGGGGACATGCTATTGGCCAAATAGGATGAAAGAAAGGCCAAGGCCCTGTTTGGCATGCCACCATATGGAGAGGGAATGATATTTTTCTTGGAAACTCAAATCCCTTGGGCAAGAGAGCATGAGAGAAAGCCATTTCCCGATAGCAGCCGTCTTTTTGGCAATTGTTATGGATCAGGAAACCTGTAGGGGGGGTCCCTAAGTTGAGACATAAAAAAAGGTGCATTCGTTCTGCCGTACCAAACGAGCCCTAAAGAGAAACTCATTTAGGCCCTCTATTGGACATAATTATTTTCTCATGGTATATGTGGGCTAGGGGATATTTTCTTTTTTCCCATCCCCTGGCACCATTTTCCATTCCTAACTTTGAACACCTTAATACCGGAGTGGGGAGTACTTGTTGTATCATATGGCTTGGATTTGTTCAGCGTCTGGGTATTACCGTGTCTTAACTACGCCAACGACTGTAATGCACGAGGCAAAATGCCATTTTTACGCAGCTTAATAGGATCCCAAGTGACTGAATTCTACTCGTATTTACCTGTATTCTAAAGGTTTAAAAACTGAGCCCACTGCCAAAACACCCACCGGTGCGCCACCATACATATAGCCACCACTGCGCCGAAAACTCGACTCTCAACGCCCGATTCTCCAATCCCAATTGACATCGAAGGCCCCACACATACATCCGACCCACCACCTACCTACAGAATGTCACCGTCTCTCCCCCTCCCCGTCAACAGTATACCCTCTCGCAACCCCACTCCTACCAGCCTCTACTGCAGCTCCGAATCCATCATTCCCATTCTCATCCTCCTCATACTTAATAAGGATATCACTGTCTAGGCCTCTCCATGAGCGCTTATCTTTCAAGAACTGCGCAGCCGGAGAAACTACCCCTCCAACGGCACCGCTTAATTGTTTTGACGAATTCGAGGTGTGTATTAATGCAGATGAGGGGGTGGAGGGATCTTGAGAGTGCTTTATGGAGTGAGGTTTTCGGGGTATGTGGCGGGGTTTGGTTACGTATCGGCCGGTGCGTAGGTCGAATTCTGGGGGTTCGTCTTCCTCGTCGTCTGCTTCCTTCTCCCCACCATCTTCACCACCGGCTGCCTCTTTGCCGCTGGCAGCAGCCGCAAGCTTCGCATCCCCATCCATCTTAAGCAAACTTTCGAAATCAGACACCCAGAGACCCGTCCATTCCCACCCGTCCTTCCCGCTAAGTGCAATTCCGATCTCAAACGGGGTCACCACACCCCTGAAAAACCCCTTTCCGCTCCCTTCTGCACCCCCCCCCACAATCCCCTGCTCCCAGCAGCCTACACCTACCCAAACCTCTACTTCGGCGAAATTCGCCAGCTTCTCGACGCTGATCTTACCAACGACAACTAAGTAGCTCTTCCTTCCGGAGTCCCGGATCTGCCGTTTCAGCATTGATATCACTGGGAGGTAGTTCTTTACGTTTAGGGTGTTGACTAGAATTCCTATTACATTTGCGCTGCGGGCATGGGAGAGGAGGGCGTATCGCCGGCGGAGGAGGACGGAGGTGGTTTCCCGGTTGCAGGTTGGTGGAGTGGTGGTTGTGTCATATGTGTGGATTGAGTGGACACGGGAGTTTAGGACTAGGAGGAGGGAGGGAAGTGGGGGGGAGATGTGAAATAAGGAGTATGACTTTAATCCCTCTCCTTCTTCCCCTTCCCCTTCCCCTCTTTCTACTGAGAAGTCTGGGGGAAAACTCCTGTTGGGGATTTGAGCTGATGGGTCGTGTATCACTTCTGTTGGATAAACATTGGCGTACCCCATTCCCTGCAGAATCTTGTGTAAAGGCGCGACATGAGAAGAATATGTAACATCCGCCATTATGATCACCTTTTGTGATTTGTCCGAGAATGTAGTGCAGAAAGTGCTGGCGGCATAGGTCAGGTCGAGAGGGTTTGAGGTGAAGACGTAGATTACCGGCAGACGGGTGGTGGGTGAGAGGCAAGAACGGCCGTAGTGCACAAGGACATCGGCGCCACAGTGTTCTGCGGCGATTTCATCGATGCAGCAGGCGGAGTACGAGGTGTCGGCCAGGATGAAGGCTCTCTTGGGCTCTGAGGTTAGGGTAGCGGAGGTTGCGCTGGTGGTAGGTTGTGTGGTTTGGGGGGTGGAGGATGTTTTACAGGAACATACTTTGGCACTTGACGGTGCTTCGGGCGTTGCTGTTTCCTCATTGTGTATTGGTTTCGTTAGTGAATCTGTAGCGCAATTTCCTTCCCCTTTGAACTTTGCTCCTCCGCTCCCCGGCCTATCCCCGTTCTCTGTAGTTCCTGTCCGAGGCTCTTGCCCATTCTCCATGCTTATACCCTCCAAAACGAGCTCATAAACCCTCGTACTATCCCCCAAGAGCTCATCCGGGAACTGTAATGCAACTCTTGTATACCCACGAGCTATAATCCCCTCCACCGTCCGGTCAATCTCATATAGCTCTTTGAAAGCCACTTCATCGAGGTCTCGGTGGGTCCAGAGGTTTGCGGGTTTCTCAACGTTTGCAGATTCGAGGATTTGTGTGTCGGGAGTGTACAGCGGGAGACCGCTGGATAGGGCTGCCATAGGGAATATAGTTGTTTGAAGGCCAGTGTGGCTTGTGTGATGAAGGTAGACAGTGCTAAATACCGGTATGATAGGCGGAGTTGAACTTTTCAGTATTGCTCTGTAACACAACAACTGCACGGATACCGGTAGTGGGGCAAGCTATGGAGAGGGGGAGATGTTCAACAACGTAGAGCCTCAAGAGCCGGGTAAATCAATGTTAAAGTTCAGGGCTCACCTGGACCTGCATTTAAAGCTGTCAAACCCGCCAGTCAATCCATCCAACGAAAGAAAAACAATATTATAATAATATTATCATACAAAATATACCGATTCCAAAAGTTTGTCCTCCGGCGTCACGCCGGACCTGATCCCAGCCATGGTATATAAATGCAACAAAATCTTCCTCTCCTCGGATATTTTCTCCCTCTCGGTTCATCCCACCATGCCACTTTATGCCGCTGGACTCCTAAGCGGGAGGTTGGAAGTCTACAGATGGGGCGATATGTCTGAAGAGAGTGGGGAACCAATGGGGGTGATGGTTGACTATGGGGGGAAGTATGCTATGCAGTGGGGTACGAGAAGGTATCGCGAAAGTTGCAGGGCTGTTGCTTTTACCACCGGTGGTGAATGTATTGTGCTCCCCTAGCGTGAGGTTTTTGGGGGATGTATGTAAGTTTGACATTTCTGGCATTCATAGGTATCTTCTCTGCCGGTGTCAATTCACTCCTTAAGCTTGCCGACGTGGGTACGGGACAGGTTGTTTCGAAGGCTTATATTCCTTCACTAAAAAATCTCACGTAACATTTCCAATTTGAGTCTATTATATCCTAGAGGAGTTGCTGACGAAACATTGCCCTACAGACATGAATATCCCTCGGTCATCACTCCATTATCTCCAGTTCACCTGCTCGTTGGCACTGACTCTGGGAGAATTCATCTCTACGACGTACGCGAGAATAGTCTCACACGGCCAGCCCAGACATGGAAGAAAGTTCATGATGACTACATTTCTTCAATCACACCACTGCCTTCCTACGGCGGCGGCCTCCCCCGCCAATTTGTCTCTACCGGTGCTTCTACACTTGCCTATATTGACTTCCGTAGGCAAGGGAAGGCCGTCATCAGATCGGAAGACCAGGAAGACGAGCAACTCTGTTCGGCATATGTATCTGGCCTGCCTGCCAGAGCCGGGCGCGGAGGTGAAAAGATACTTGTCGGGAACTCCAGTGGAGTTGTCGCGCTATGGAATAGAGACGAATGGGAGGATCAGAGGGACAGGATCAACTTTTCAAAGCCTTCTGGGGAGTCTGTCGATGCCGTTGTCGCTCTGCCGGACACGTTTCAGCATAGGAATTCCGAATTCGGGAGGTTTGTAGCTGCTGGGTCTGCCGACGGAAAAGTCCGGATTGCCAAATTAGGGAGTAATCGCATTGTCGAGACTCTTCAACATTCCTTGACTATCGAAAAAGTGAAGGGCACTTTAGCCACGCCGAGTCTCTCGAACGGCGACGAAAGCGTAGACGGTGTTACAGAGCTCGGGATAGACTGCGAAGGAAATTTGGTTTCTGCAGCCGGTTCAACCATCAAGGTCTGGTACTGGGACGAGAATACCCCGGATGTTTCAGCGCCCAGGGAAAAAGGAAAGCGCAGTCCGAACGAA